>NC_068415.1:10085301-10237801 GCF_023724105.1 Carassius gibelio | reverse complement strand
CAATATCATTGTGGTTCCCTTGAAAGGCAATCATGCCTGTGACAATACTTCCCAACTTCCAGTGTTCATTTCAGGTAACTGTACTAGAACAGTATTTTATATAGTTGCCGTGACTGATGGTTCTCAATATTCCACCAAGTCCTTACTCATCATCATCATCATAATCATCATCATCATGATGTTCAGAAATAATAACTATATAGTTCTAGACTCGATTTTCCCCATTCATTTCAATTGTTTTTATGCCTATTCGTATTAATTGCGCCAACCAAGAAAGCCAAAATGTTGCAATAAATTACATTCCTCAGCTTAGTCCCTCACTGTTAACCATCTACAGTTAGAGAACATCAGTTCTTTAAAACTAGTTAAATCCGGCATCTCGCTCCCTTTTCTCCCTCAAATGTGTCAGTGGAGTGTGGGGTAATATCAGAGATGCATTATATACCCATAGTTAGCATCCTGTCATTCTGGCAGACTTGCCAGCATTTCGGCCATCTTAAGTTATACTTTTGGGAGTTAATGTGGATTTGAAACAATAGAAGCTCAGCCAATCCAATTCCACTAACACCCAAAATGAGTCTTCATTAGAGTTAGTCGATTCTGCCGGACATGCGAATAGAACGGGGCACTATGAGAGTGGAGGATCCATGATCCCTTTCAGAATGATTGACAGTCAAAGTGCCTTTAGTTGGAGTTAGTGGCTTGCTGCCTCAAAAGTGAGCCTTAAGAGTGTGAATGTGTTTGTGTTGGGCCTCGGTCGAGTCCAGGCTCTGTGTAAGTGTGTGTGCCTGTTTGTCCGTGGGTTTCTAGACACGCATGCGTGCTTGTGTCGATGATGTAGATCTAGTGTCTGCCAGCTGGACTGATCGCTATATATTACAGAGTAGATAATTAAAAGTTAATTCATTTGTTGGATAATATGTCATGGTTCCTAAAAGCTTCTCTCAGTTTTGGAGGTTTATTTTTTGCTAGCGCAGAAACATCGGTTCGGATTCTAGCACTCCCTTTCAAAAACAGATTGATATTTGTACATAATCAGAACTCTTTGACCATAAACTGAATCTCTGTATTGTTTTATATATATATATATATATATATATATATATATATATATATATATATATATATATATATAAAGGCACTAAAATGTCTTAAACTGAGGTGTTAATACTTCAGGGTGATCAAAACATGGTTGGACGTAGATCCTGATATTTTTTTGAAGAAACTTTGTGTTAAATACCCTAAAGAGAATTGAAATATTCCCTAGAATAGTGCATTTAGGATATATATAGCTTATTCTATCATTTTGTTTTTCTGTTGCTTTAATTATCTGAAGATTTTGAATAGAGCTGCTTCAGTCTCATAATTTAATGCTTGGGTTTGATTTTTTGAAATATAGTAACGAGTTTAGGTAGATTTGATTCAAATACAGAATGTCAATTACATTATGCCTAATTCCTGCCTGCGGAGCGTATTTCGTTTTGTACTCTGTTCATAAAATAATTTGTCTGGGTAGTGTGTTGCCTGTATATTTTTTCCCCCTTCATTCCTGTGTTATGAAATTTGAAATGTAATAATCTTAATTAGTTTGAAGCTAATAACTTCCTCTGCGAGTCAGAATGTCATTGGCTTGGGAAGCGATTTGCGTTATTTGGATTGCAAATTTTGTAATGGCAGAAATGAATTGTTTTGTTTGGTGCGTGCTTTCATTTTCAGCATGCTTTGTTGACATCCCAATATCAAAGTGTTTAATTCCCAGCATGTTTCTCAGAAGATGACTGTTAAGGCCTCACTTTCTTTGTTGAAGCACTCTAATTGCTTGTCCATTGTCATATCACAGTGCTTAAATGCCAACGGTGTCCATTTTAGCATGAGTCACTGAAAAGCTGCTATAATGCTTCACAAGCTTCATCGTGCTCATAGTGTAGCCAGATGAAATCCTATTGTTTGCCAAATTAAAAACACTTGTTTACATAAGTTCAGACTGCACGGTGTTTCAGTAGTGTATTCTTTTTCAATAATTAACACAAACACAATTCCACAACAATCCCAGTATTGTGTGTTTAGCATCAGGCTACATCCTAAGATCCCACTTAGTTGCAAATAGATTTTAGCTGTGCATGCAAAGTGCTGTAAAGGACATGCTACATTTTCGGGTGAACTGTTTTATCTGTTTTAATTCCATATTCAGAGCTCTGTGAAGGATGCTTGAGAAGGTAAATGGCTCAAAATCCCCTCACACTCAAGAGAATTCAACCTAACGTCAAGTAGTCTATGCCCTTGATTTCTTATGTGTGCATGCGTGCATCAGGTTTCCACAGAAACGGTTATAACAATGCCATATTCTGTCATCGCTCTGAGCTAGTGTTTCATTCCTTGCTGCACCTCTTGAAGATAAAGTGCCTTAATTATTTAAGATTATATAAAGATTACTATTGTCATGAAGACTTGCACTCAAAGGGACTTGAATGTTTTAGAGAAGCTTTGGTTTATTGAAGTTGTGAGTGGATAATAATGAGAGGTACATGGAGTATAGCATCTTGCTTGTGCCACCATTTTGTTATCTAATTGCTAAAATTGAACTGAATTAATGTTTTGCTTGTTTTTTTTTTAAATGACTGTAATTACCTTTGGCCTGTTGTCAAGTAGTGCATTTTTTTATTGCTTCACATAAACATGCACATGCCCCACATACACTCTTGTCAATTAGAAGACGCGTACTGTTGCGTCTGTGTCCAGAAAGTCTGCCTTAATTGTTTTATGCTCTAGTATAACGTTGCTTTTTTTCTTTAGAAATCTTTTTTTTCTTGTGTTTTCTCTCATTTCGGATCTGCATTTGCAATTAGGTTGGAAATGTAATTAATTAAAGTTTGAGTATTGTAAAACAGTTGTGCGTGTTGTTTTATGTTGTCTTTTTCTTAAAAAAAAAACCTTTGTGACTGACACTTTTATGGTATCATGTATAGTTTCAGCAACCATCAAGGTTCATTACCACCACAAGAGTTAAATAAATAGTTAATTGTGACTTTATATCTCCAGATACACCATTAAAGTGGCATTTTTCACAATTGTTAGTTTAAATATCGTCTGAAGTGGACATGAGCTTCCATAGGCTACAGAATTTACAGAATCCACAGTTTACAGAATATAAGAATTGTTTTTTTTTTCCAATGTAAAGGTTTTTAGTGATGTTTTTGGCGTTATGTGTTACACACACTGCCAAAACACATTTCAGTTCAAACAACTTGTAAAACTGCATGTAGCATCCAATGACCCCTTTAAAAGCTGCTAGAGGTGATAAATTGTCCAGTATATAATTGTATTTCGTTATTTTACACACAAAACATTAACTCTCTCTCTATATATACACCCTAGGAATATGGAGGTGGAGAAACTCTTATTATTGAGAATAAAAAGCCTTGAAATAACAAAAGTTTACATAAGTCCAGTGAGAATTCTCATTAAAATATATTTTAAGCCCTGGACTATATTTATCCTATTTCAATGTCACTGTGTCCTAGAAAATAGTCCTTAAAACACACACACTGTAATGTTTAACTAACAGGATATGCACTCACCCTGAGGGTCAGCTCTATTCTTGCTTACTTTGCATCAAATGCCTGGATTTCTTCTCTGGACAGGATGTGCACATGTTGGGATTCAGTGTTTTCCCTCATACCAAACTACTGAAACGATGACTATAAGGGTCATGAATTGCTTAAGATAAATGCAGTATCACAAGGACATTTTTTATGATGCACTGTAACAACCAGTCAAAACCGGTTAACATGCCCAAATCATAATCATGGATGGTGAGCACCAAGAATCAATGATATTACATTGTGTGTTTGCCAGTACTTCCTGTATTCAAATTAGTTTATGTAATACTGATTTAATCTGTACTGTGTCAGAGAACATAATCCAATAAGACCGTATGAACAAAACAGTCCATCTTTTCTGCCTGCTTACAAGTAGAATGCTTTTGTTCATTTTTGTCATCTGCTCTCCTCTCTTTTATATTTTTTCATATTTGTGGTTTTTCAAGGTGTAAACCGTCATTACTTGTGGTTGTAATAAGATCAGATGTTGGAGAATGGGATCATTTTGTTAAGGAAACGGTGTAGAAAACAATGTGTCAGCCACATAAAAGCTGATGCTGCTGCAAGAACACTTTGTTTTTTTCCCCTCACGTTTTTCATCACCATCACTATCTTTCCTGGTATTACTTTCTCACACTTGGAATAGGTGAAAGAAATAAATAGTCTTACAAACGGACCTTTTTTCATTATCTAGTGATTGTGCAAAATGTGTTTAAAACAGACTTCTATCCATTAGATGGTGAAAAGTGTTCCAAGTTTAGACTACAGATAAATAAGAAGCAAAGCTGGTCTGTACTATAAATATATGTAGACATTTTATTTACAACTTATTCTCAAACAAAAATAAAAACCAATTAAAAATCTCATGAAAGTCATTCAGAGTTAAACAGGTTTTTGGAGTGATCTTCTGAGGGCAAATTTCAGGTATAATTCTTGAGGTGTTATAACTCTTCTAAAGCCCCGGATGTGTGTTTCAGGACGATGTAACTACGTCTCCCATACAATGTCCTGTCTGCAGAGGCTAGGGCACAGTTTCTGTGTCTCTCTGAGGAGCCTCGGGGACTCTTGATTGCTCCTGTTCTGTTTCTGTCCCGTGCTGGTCGAGGCTTTGACAAGGGACGGTGGCAGTGGTTGTACCCCACTCTGTGCCCTGGTTTTACCCTCTACGCTGGAAGCCCTGTGATGCTTCTGCTGCTTTTGCTTGAGGCTACAAGATGGCTGGGAGAGTTTGTGAACCTACAGGAGCAAAAACAGCTTGATATACATCAGGGTTTTCTGTAGGAGGTTATTTAAAAACTATTACAAACTAAAAAAAAAAATGTTGAAACTATAATGTGTAATTTCAGCTGTAACAAAATATGAACTTACTGTTTGCTGATGTTTGCGCAGTTTGGAGATTTGAGCTGCTTTCTCCTCCATTCTCTTGACCAGACAGTCCAGCTCTCTCTCCAGATCGTCATGAAGCTCTTGTTTAGAGGTCTCGTCTATCTGCTTGACCAGCTCCTGGTGTTCCCTGTCACACACACACACACACACACACACACACACACACACACACACACAGTTTACATTGTATCCTACTGACCCTGTTAATCCATTACAAAAACTAAATGGTCAAGATAGTGTAACTCACAAACTCATCTGTCCGAGTTCATCCTGAAGGTCGAGCAGAAGATCAGAAAGGCTGCCCAGTGTGGAAGCTGCTTTGCTGGGGGAGGACGGAGGTCTGCGCTGGGCCCGCTGGTTCTCAGAAACTGACTTCTGCAGTGCACTGACTCTCTCACACAGCCGTGGGTTTCTGTGCTTCATCAGGTGCAAAACACTCTGAACATTGGCATTGACTGAGTGACTGGGACTGGTCGACTGAGAGAGAGAGAGAAAACTGCTCAAGATAACATTTATAATTATCATAAATACTTTTTTTCTTTTTAAGGATTCTTTGATGAAAAGAATCAATAAATAAATATTTGAAAAAAATAAAAAACTTTTGTAACACTATAAATGTCTTCACTGTCACTTTTGTGTAATAATAACCATGTATAAATGTACATAATAATAATCATCAAGTTATGTGTCGGGTGAGGTCATACTGACTGTTCCAGCCACAAACGGAAGGTGTTTAGCCTCTACCTTCATCGAGGAGGGCTTCTGACATACAGTAATATGAAAGAAGAAAATATTAACACAACTCACTGCAGAATACATCAGTAGAATTCTGTTCTGTACATATACTGCCACCTTGTGCTCACTATACATTACTGCAGAGCATTTTTATTTTACCTTGCAAGAAGACTTTTCTTTCTTCTTTTTCTTGCCTTTAGGTTGAGTCACAGCAGAAAGGGAAACGAGATTGTTTTCAAGCTCTCGCTGCAACTGATGCCAAGAAAAGCAAAGAGACTGCATGAATGCATGAATTTTTAAAAACGGCTTTTTAATTAAAAGCTGTTTGTTTTACCTCCTCTGCCGTCTCCCGCACAATTTTGCATTCATGTTGCTCCTTTAAAAGTTTCTGTTCTAAGAGCTCAATCTTCCTCTGTGGATGAAAGACACCACAAAAGACTGACAAAAGAAAACGGTGTCCATGTGGACTTATTTCTTCCCAAATTAGCTGAGTGCATATAGCCAAGGTTGTTAACCAATGTGCATATCATATGTTTGTACCTCGGCTATAGACTGCGTACTGGTGAGTTTTAGATAATCCTTTTCCAGTCTTTCCAATTTGTTGAGCTGTGTCTGCATTTGTGGGTCTGTATGTGTGCTTTCCCTACACATAGAGTCCTAAAAACCAATCAGAACAGAGAAAAGGAGAAAGATTAAGAGAGGCTTTGAAAGCTCTTGAGTTAATACACAAACTGTATCTTTTCATATGAGAACTGACTAAATGTAAGCTCTTGGAATGTAGTTCACGAGCTTTGCTCACCTGTCTGTGTGTGTGGGTGATTCTCGCTCTCTCTGCATGCTCCACCATTTTCCTCATGTAGTCGAGCTGTTTTTCCAACAGAGAGCAGCGTGTTTCCGTGGAATGAAGCTTGGAAACCAGCTCTGAAAGGAAGAAGAGAAACTTTGTACACACTAATTTAACACAGTACTGGACTTTTATTATTTTATTATATTTATTAAATAATAAAACAATTATTATTCAAAAAGACCAAAAACTGTTGTGGAACACTTTTACCTTTGCTCTGTGTAGAGTGATTCTCTTGTGCGCTGTGATCCGGTTCTCTCTGTGCAGAAGCATCCGCCTGATATCGAACAGTCTTCGAGAAATGCTGGACGTTCCTCTCTGCCTGAACTCTCTCCAGCTCCAATCGTCGTATCTTCTCCTGCAGTGTTTTCAGGGCTGCTATCACAGCTGTTCAAGCACAGGAAAAATTTACGTTTGTTTTTTTATATTTGGTTACATAATATGGTCCTCAGCATCCGATATCTCAATTCACCTCTGCTTCCAGCATCGGGTACTGTTTGATAAAGCTGTGGGCTGATGTCCTGCACACCTGAGCGCTTTCTTTCCTGTGGATGTGTGGCTGTGTTCATGTACAGAGGTCTTGACAGTTTCTCTGGAGGTTGGTAAAAACTGCCAACATAGCTCTGTTTAGATGGGGAGTCCAAATTCAGACTCTGTAATTCAGAAGTAAAAAATTAACAGATTACACATTTTTATGGCGAAAACCAACACTTTGGATGAACGAACGATTATAATAGTTATATATACCGAGTCATAGTCTTTAGAGAAAAAAATGCCTAAATTACACAGAAAACAGCTAAACTCACAAAAAAAAGTTAGCAAGTTAGACACATTGTTGCATAAAAAGACATTATTGTAACACTTTAAAGTCAAGATACATTTCATGGATAATGTTAATTCATTAAATGCTGTGTAGAAACCTAGACAGCTACTTAGTTTGTAGTGTAAACCCAAAACTTGTTCTCTAGGCTGCTAACGTTAGGTACGACACGTGAATAAGCTAAGAAGGCTAACGACTGTGTAAACATCGCTAAGAATATTAACAGCCAAAATAAAGATATTTAGCATAAAACATCTAACGTTATACCTGATCTCTTAAGTGATCCATTATGAACTAATATTTTCGTTTCGAAGAAATGTTGCAGGATATTCATCGACGTACAGATGAATAAGCTGAAAGTGTCCTGTTAGCAGCTGTAGCCGACAGCGCCGCCTAGTTTCAAATTTCCCTCTTCCTTTACCGCCCTGGATCCGTATGCACACAATGACCACAGCTTCTACAATATCTATTCAAATAAGATAGATAGATAGATAGATAGATAGATAGATAGATAGATAGATAGATAGATAGATAGATAGATAGATAGATAGATAGATAGATAGATAGATAGTATACTTTAAGCAATAATGTGAGTTGAGAACCTCAAGTTCTTGGTTATTAAATAATAATAATAATAATAAAAAAAACATAAATTTAAACTTATCTTTCATGTTATTTCTGAATTAGTCATGCTGACGACAACACATTCTACTTGTCATCCAGTTCTATTTTTATCGAGGATGCCTTAATATAATAATAGAGAGAAACAAAGAAGAAAGAATTGCTCATATTTTTAAAACAGCAAGAGGTGGCATAGTCAAAGCGATTGTGTTTTAGAGATTAGCTCACATATTTTCTTTGAACAATATAGATGAATATCTGGTGTATGCTTTGCATTAATCATAAGGGTTTTGAGATAAACAAGTGGTGGCGGGGCCCCTGCAGTTACCAATGTTTTTTGTGGCTATTGGTATTTGTAGTTCTGCGTTTCAGTTGTGCCGCCAAGCGAACGTTGATATTAACGAGCTTTGAACTACAATTCCCTTTTCATTTATATCGGGAGGCGCGGCCTGACAGGAACGCCTTTCTAATCGTTTATTGGTGCGCGGTGAGCATATCTCCGCCCATCAGCATTTTTGTAGAACACTATTGGACTGTGGTAACTGTCAATCAATTTTAACTCAAGCCGCTGTGCAAAGGACTGAAATCGACTGAGGAAGAGCCAGAGCGCAGGAAGGTCTCATTCAGCGGCAGCGGGGACGACTAGAGAGAATGTGAATTTAGTAAGTATTTTAGTATGACATATTTTGCACATCTCTTTTTAAAATAGAACGCGATTTATAGTTACTGAGCATACCTGTGTCTTTATTGATTGTGTAACATTTGAGGGATATGCTTGTTGACTAATAACAGAACTTGAGAACGTCATTCAACGTTTTTTTTTAGAATGTGCCTAATGTATAATGTCAGTGTTTTCTTGGTAAAATAACCAGTTTTTGTTGCAAAAGAACCATGGAGAATTTATTTTCCTGCACATTTGAAAATGTGTCCGTTCTACTGTTTAAACAACAGAAAACAGAAATCCTAACTTTTGTTTGGTAAAGCATTCAGCACATTATAAATAAACATCATTTGTATAATGCCTGCTAAGACATGCACTTGCAAGTCTGTTTACACTAGCAGGATAATATGGAACATTTTTGGAGGGATTTGCAGAATTCCTTTGCCAGCTTGATGCAGAGGTGATTGGTTTAGGATTATTTTAGCTGTATTATTAATTGGCACACATTTTTGTCTTATGCATGGCTCAGTCATTCAGGTATATAACTGAAGAATAGTAGACTGTTACAGTGATGGATATGAGAGACGCTGCGGGAAGGTGGGATGCTCTAGGCAGTCGAGACTCGAGCTCCAGACACGCAGCGATGGAGCTCCTTCACCAGGAGGTGATGAAGAGAATAGAGACCATGGGGCCGATACCGCAGTCCTCCTCTCCCCCAGCCATGGATGACAGTCTGTCCAGTGATCTCAATGCTCTCCTGGCTCATGTCCTGATGCTCTCCAAACGGTGTCCTTATGAAGACATCAGGAAGAAATGCATCTGTTTGCTCCAGAAGGTTCAGGTCTGTACTTTAATAATTATTGAGTTAATAGTAAAGATGTTGATTGTATGTTCAACAATGTCTGTACTTGTTCTATGTGTCTTTAAAAAAAGAAGAAGAAGAAGAAGAAAGAAAACACCCTTGCATATAATATGTTGGTGCATAATTGTACTACATTTATGCAGACCAAGCCCTATGAATTTGTACCCACCCAACTGTATAAATGTATAACCTATCGGTGGAAAGAGATTAATTTCTTTACATCCATGAATTTTCCACAAAAAAATGTAAAATGATAAAGTTAACTAGAAGATAATTGAATATGTCATATACATTTTTTTCATATTATTTAATTAGAATTATTTAGCTTCAGTTCAGTGTTTCTTCAAAAAACATATCGGTGATATGTTTTAAACACAGAGTTCCCATGGAACTGTCAAGTGTGATTTCCAGGAATAAATTGTCTTGGAACTTTTGAAAGTCAATATCTTTTTCTGTTTATGCTCAGTATTTTTGCCTGGATAGTTACTTGTTGTTAGTGGGACGTTTTATAAAATGCTTAAAAAAAAAATAATCCAAAAAGAATCCATTCATCTCATACAACTAGAATATCACGGAAAAGTCATTAAAATTGGTCAGAAACTGTGGGAATTCCTTGAAGGGCCATTAGTTTTAAAAGGCAATTTGCAAGTAATAAATAAGTGGGATTTTTGGTTTTGGCTCTGCCATTAAAAATGTTCTCCTGGGAATGGGATCCCATGTTATTTTTATTCAATTTCAAACCCTACTAATATTATATATGCCAGAAGCTTATAAGTGACGACTGAAAGAAAATGTAAGAAGAATATTTTGAGACTGCAGATAGACAAGATATGATAAGGTGAAGTGTAGCAGTTATTATGTTTGTTGTTTACACAAGCATGTATTTGTTTATGCGGGATTACATGTACGCCAAATCTTAAAATAGCTCTGCCTGGGTTGAGGAAGCTAGGGGACTAGGTCATTTATTACAGTATTTGAGGCTTTTTGTGTCACAGAGTTCACTGGAGGAGTCAGAGAGGATCAGGGGCTCTCCTTAGTCACGCAGATACTGTTTAAAGGTTTACCAGAACATCTAAATCCATTTGGCCCATGTCTGTACATTAAATGTGATTGGCCATTATTTTACTGTGATCCTAAAGTGTTGAGAATACTATCTTTCTTAAGGTTTTCCATCAGAGAGTCAGAGACGAAGCTTTAGATGTCAGAATATTAACATGTACTTGTTGCAGATTGCTTTGTTACTGTTATTTTTTTGGATCAGCAACTTTGGTAATTAACACGTATGTGTGATTAATTAACCCAAAATGTCACTTTACTAAAAATATGCAAAGACACATGACATATTCACAAATAGTTTTAGATCATATATATATATATATATATATATATATATATATATATATATATATATATATATATATATATATATATATATATATATATATATATATAATCTTTTCCTATTCTGTTTATACAAAGTCCTCTCTTTGCATAAATAAGTTTTGGTTTTGTGTTGTTAGATGACTGGATGTTCCTCCCTTGTTTTGTGTTGACCTTTTAACCTTTCTGCTTACTGTATCAGTAGTAAGCCGTCTGCTCTAATATCCGGAATTAGGGGATTCAAGGGGCCATGACAAATGAGGCCACAGCAGTAGAGAAAAAAATAAAATTGACCTTTGATCCAATGAGCACCAGACAGATGCTGGCAGGCGTAGACACACTCAAAAAGTGACCTCAGAAAGCAATAATCAAAGAAAAAAATTATCACTGATATAGCACAGCATTTTTTTTTTTTCAATTGTGGTTGGTGCTTTCCACTTGCTTGATTCCACACTTACTGTGTATGTGTGTGTGTGTGTGTGTGTGTGTGTGTGTGTGTGTGTGTGCACTAATGCATGTTTCTGCAGTGATAAGCCCTGTGAAGCTGTGGATAGAGAGGCAGATCTAGGTCATTGTCAGTCCACTGGTCTGAAAGGAGTTTTAGAAATGATGTAAGATGCCCATATTTCCTAAGGCCCGTATTTTGTTCGTTATGGCTCATAGTGTCATATTTCTCATGTGCAGGTGGCTCTAGTTGTCTGTGAATTAAAAATTCAAAGATCTTAACCTTGCAAATTATATACACAAAGATGATTTGATGAATAATATTGATAGTTATGTTTCCTTATTACTTATTTTGATTATTATAAGGGCATTTTCCGTCCAAGCGCAGTTTTTTTAACTCTAAATATGAGCCAGGCTTCCTAGAATAATGTTACAGTACAGTGCTGAAAATTTTCAATATGGAGACAGTAAGACATGATACAGAAAGTCGTAGAGGAGAGTATTTGTTGCCCACCCAGGCTTTGAAAATGATTCCTTCCCTCAGGTCTTAAATTAGCTGTGGGCCTTGTGAGGGTCATGTGGATTGGATGTGTGTTTGTGTGTGTATGTGTATGCGCGTGTGTGTTTGTTATGTGTATGGAAGCTGGGTGTCACCATGGTACTTGGCACTGGTTTAGTGAGCTGGGTGCTAGTAATGTTAAGTCTACACGTCTGCAGTCTTAGTGGTGTTTTTCTAATGCAAAATTATTTAATCCGCCATTGCTCGTATTAAAGCAATGTTAAAATATTTAATTCCATTTTCTTGCATAAAATTGGTAAAATCTTTCATTAATATATTTTTTAACCCTTTCAAATTTCAGGAAACATTACTCCAGTTTTCAGCATCAAATGATCCTTTCGAAATCATTTTAATATGCTGATTTGGTGCTCAAGATAATTTCTTCTTCTTCTTCTTCTTCTTCTTCAGGCTTCTTTTATTTATTTTATTTTATCTAAAATAGCTTTCCACACGGCAATTATTTCCCCTTAACAGTATTCTATGCCTAAAAACACCGCCATCAGGATGTAGTGTGACCAAAACAGCCTTTTATTATAAATCTTCTCTTCATTATTAACTGTTTTATTGCCATTTTGTATGCAATGAAGATGAAAATGTGATTGCAGACTGATGAAAAGGCAGCATTGTGCAATAAAGGGTTAAGCAAGTAGAAAAGAAAAGGATAAATAGACACTTTATTTATACTTTACTTTAGAGAAAGAATATAAGTGCAAAACAAGCTGCAGACTGTTAGAAATGGAGCTAACATTACAGCATGAAGTTCTGTAACAAAACAAGCCCACAATTGGGGAGGGGGACTTGTTTGTGGTGATTGCCTTGAGGGGAAGCGAGAAATCCTTAGAAACCTCTCTCAACTCTAGGAATTGAGGAATGGTACTGCCCTAGAGGAATGACGCCTGTTTGGATGTGAAAAATGGCCTTGTTCCAAAAAAACAAGTCTTTGGATGGAAAATGGAATGAAAGACACACACTCCCCCAAATACTCAGTACACAACATAACACCACACAGTTAGCACTTTGGCTTCTAAGATGGTGTGCGTAATGCGTATGTGACATTTTCTCTCCCCTGCTGGTTCGGTCTGGGAGTGTTAGGAGCGCTGTTAATGCTTTTATGAGTGTGCTGTTAATGCCACTTCTGCTGATCTGCACAAACACCTCATGAAATAAGTAGGATGAGGAAAGCGGTGCAGATGAAATACAGAATCTGCTGTTGATAGAATTGCGAATGTGAAAGTTGAAGACATTCTAGCAGAAAGATGAGGACAATTTTTTGGAGTGTTGGATGTTATGCTGTGTACAAGGATCAGATTACAGCCCATCTGTTGTTGATTAATATGAATGAATGCATGTAAAGCTGTGCACATGGATCTATACAGGATTTATTTTGGGAACAATTTCAAACTTTAACATGTTATAGTTAGTTTTGGAATCGACATAGCAGATCAAGACCCATTGGTCAGGGAGGAGACTTATTTTTTTAGATTACATCAAATGTGTGCAGCGGCGTTGACTTTTACTCAAAATGGCATTGAAATCACGTCATGAATGTTATAGAAAAGCTGTGTTTGGCATCTGGACACTGTGACAATAGTGTGGTGATTTGGTGAGTTACCACAAAACCAAGTTTTTCCCATAGTGTAAAATTAGCAACACCAGAGGGTGCCATTGCCTTTATAATAAAACCACTATCTAACTCGACTGCCTTTGCGGAAATTTCCACCGCTTGACCTAAATGTTTGCAGAACTATTTAATTTCTTTACTCCTTGTGTCAAGAAAACAAATAGGATTAGATTGCTAAATATATGTCTACAATACCATTATATCCATATACCAGCTGCTCAGCTGGCAGACCCATTACATGGAGGAAAATTACAACACAACAATGCATGATCTTCAATAACAACTATATTGAACTGTGATGTCAAAGAGGAGGAAAAATATTTACTTAATGCTTTTAAGATCCCTGCAAACAAGGATTGGCCATTGGTAAAACATCTACTGAATTATAATTTACTATGCTTGTAGATGCTATTTATTGCAAAACACAGCTAATTTTGAACTGCTGGATGATTTAGTTACAACATCTGTCAGCAAGGTCTGTGCTATCCAGCCAAACTTTATCCCTTTGTGCTAAATAAGTGAATATGTATGTCATTGTGTTGCAAGTTTAGACATGAAATGCTTAGTTTATATTTTTTGTACTGTAAATGTTAAATATGCAGCTCATGTTTGTGTGTATTTGTGTGTGTGTGTGTGTGTGTGTGTGTGTGTGTGTGTGTGTGTGTGTTAAAGAGAAGAGAAAACAAATGTTTAACATTTTAACCAAGCACATCATGCACCACTTTTTTTATTGTTGTGAGAAGTACTTTCCCATGATAGCCATCTATCCATAAAAGCCACAAATGAAGCATTTCCTATGTTCTGTGAAGTGCATGTTAAACCCTTCTCAATTAATTTTTCACATTTTAAAGTGTTCTTTGTGTTTCTATGAAAGTAACCGATACAGTTTATTGAAATAAACATCTGCTTTCATTCTTCAGACATAAATCCATTTTGGTGTAACTTTGAAGTTGGTGCCTGACATTTTGATACATCATCAACTGTGTCAGGTGATCACAAACTCGATTAAACAAACCACCTTGAGAAGTTTCCATCTTCGATTATGGCCACATCCGGGGCACCAGAAGTCGGGGGGATAAGTTGATTTTATATGCCCTATTTTTGCAAATAAAAAGATGCAACGTGAGCCACAGCCACATGTGCCACAGAACCCAAAGAGGAAGTGGTATTATTTTTTGTGTGTGTGTTGTTATAGAGCATAAGAATGTCATAGGTTAAAAAAACAAAAACGGAAATTTGAGGGATGTGAAATAGAGAACAGAAATAGACTGAGTTGTCAGGCGAAGTAGAAGAAGAAATCTGTTTGGAGATTGGATGGTCTGGTGACTGTGGGATACTTTGAGTCAAAACCTAAAAATATTAAAACTGACCGTTAACCTTTATTGCATCACACTATCCACGTGCATTCTCTCCATAGCATCACATTTTGTTATTCTAAAGTAACATCTGCTTTGATCACAGTATTTGAGCTTTATGGAAACCTTTTCGTTTCCTGTGTAGTTTTATTTTCATTGGAAAACTACAGAAAAAGACAATGGCAGGTGTAGGATGGAAAACACTCTACATTTTAATAAAGCCCCCCTGTATATGTGCATCATTTTCCACTGGATTGGCAGAAACGATTTTCTGCAGCCATTGTGAAGTCACATTTTGCAGTAACACTACGTTCTAAAGTTTGACAGAAGCATGACACACAATCCTTGGCCAACATGGGTAAAAGAGTGTGCCTCTTGAGGAATGGCGAGTTTACATTTCAGTGTTTACATTGTGCATTGGGATTGATTCTCTGTTTAATGCAACAATGGAACAGGTATTTCATGCTTATAGAGTCAATTCACATCATTCATCCTTGCAGGCAGCATCTTTGTTGTGATTTGATGCAGGTCTCACTGTTTACAAATCTTAGCAGGTCTTCTGATAGAACCTGTGGAAAGCTTGGAAAGCTTTATTTGATGGTTATATCACTCTTAGCCTTTTGCTGGTAAAAAGTGTACATAATTTGGAACCCAAACAGCTTGGCATGCCTGCAAGCAACAGATCACTGTGATGACTGAGGAAGTGAGAAGTTGAAAATGAGAAAAATAAAGTCAACAAAGATGAAAAGACAAACTCATTCAAAAGTAAAGTTTGAGAGGTGGAATGTTTAGAAGATGAATAAAAGGAGTGAGAGATGACTCACATCTAGAGAGAGATAGGGAGAGTGAGGAGTGAAGAACAGTAAGAACAGAAAACAGGGCTATCAATTTCGTAACCTGAATGTTGGCCATGTTTATGTCTCCCTCCAGACCCTTGGCATTTTCCACCTCTCTGATCAAACTCACATAGTGCTGGTACTTTGGTACAAAGCTCATGCATGAAAAAGTAATGATACCGGTCTTTCTGTGATATCTGTAGTAAATAAATGAATTTTCTGTGGTATAATTAACCAGATTAAAAATACTTTTTTGTATATGAGGGTGTTACACTAGTTTAAATGAATTAAAAAATAAGAAGACCATTTAATTTGTCAATAATTTATATAATTGATTCACTTTTTAATATTATTAGTTGAATAACATAAATACATCTTAATTTATTGTTGTTATTATTATTATTATTATTATTATATTAAATGAGTTTAGTAGTGCATTTGTTTTTGCTGTGGGGTGTAAATTGGTTAAGTGAATAAAAAATGTGAAGGAAAAAAAAAAAGGTGTTGGCATAGATCCCGTCAAACTCTGCTCATGGAGGGCCACTGTCCTGTAGAGTGTAGCTCCAACCAGTTCCGAAACACCTGCCTAGAAGTTTCTAGTAATCCTGAAGACCTTGATTAGTGATTTGAGTGTGTTTAATTAGGGTTGGAGCTAAATTTTACACTACACTGGCCCTTCAGGAACTGATTTTGATACCCCTGGTATAGACAGAAATTTTTATTATGTTCATGTTTTGTTTTGACCAACATTTGGCTGTAGAAAGAACACTGAGCTTTTCCCAAATTAATCAACATAATCAAGGTGTCACACTCTCATCTGTGTTTCCTTATCTTCACAGCAACCTATCTGAGCCACAGAAGTAAACAACTGACCGGCCTGCACCAGTTCAAGCATACAAAAAAACCCAAAAAACTGATATGGCATTTTGAATGCTGTGCTTGGCGAGATATGGCTTGATTGCTCTGCCAAATGGATGGCTCTTAGGACAGGTTTGAATAAATGAGCCACCCTTAACCCTGGTTTAGCAACGCGTGAGCCAGAGCTGGTGCTGAGTCATGTCATAACACATTGCACAAATTTAAGGAAGAGTGTAGCAAAACAATTGCGTGATATTCGTTTCTCTCTCTCAAACGGCAGTCTGGTTTTTTTTGTTAATGTGTCTGTGTGTGTGCATGCTGTTTTGTGTTTTTCAGGCAGACAGAACCCCTTTGAAGACAGCAGTCCTGACATTATTATTGGCATGTCTGGATATGCTTGTATTTTTAGTTGAGGTTTCCACAGCAGTGTCACCTGCCACTGTCTTCTCTGTCTGGAGTTGGGCAGTGTGGTCAGCTGTCTGACAGTTTAAGATATTCATGTGACACATTTTTTATACAGTATTTATTTAACAACTGATGGCTAATATCAGCCCCAAAGCCACACAGTGGGCCTTATGTGGATTGTTTTTAGTTAGTAGCTGTTGCTAAAAGATATGGCAATTTTATTTTCTAAAGGAATCTTTTTTTACTCACATTCTTTCCAGTTATTTAAGAAAAAACACATAAACTAGCTCTTTAATATAAATCAGTGTAAATACACAAGAGCCTGCTAGGAGCCAAATGTGTTAGCAAATGGCTTTTGGAAATTTGTCAGCTATGGCTTGTGTTATGCAATGGCCCTAGTTGAATATGCAGTATGATATGCAGCCAGGACTGGAAGTTTGCTTCTGACGATCATAGACCTCATAACTTCACCATAACCTTATGTGAACTCATTGGATCATGTGTGTGGGACAGTTTTAGATGCACACCTTATAATGTTCTTGTTTTAGAGCTTGAACCAGAATGATCTTGATGCCTAGAATGACCTTACAACAGATACATGATACACTTTGTGACATGGTTTAAATTGTGGCTTGTCAAAACTATTGTAAAACTTAATATGCATTAGGATGCATTAAATTGATCAAAGGTGTCAGTAAAGACATTATAATGTTACAAAAGATTTATTAAAATAGGTAACAATTACTGTAACTAACATTTCACAGTATTACTATTTTTTCATTAAATAATCACTGTGATGTTACTAATATTATTATAGTAGACAAAATACATATAATAAAAAAATATTAAATTATTATATGAGTGTAAATTCAAATTTAGACCAATGGGATTTCTATAAAAAAAAAGGTATTCTTATTTATATTTAATTACCAGCTTTTGTTCCATTTCGTTGCTGAATATGTAATTGTGATCAAGTTTTCAAATGCAGCCATCTTTGTTCAAAAATATTTATAAAATGACTGCTAAACTGAAAAAGCAAATATCTTACATGTAGCTGTGCCAAGTTAATGTCTCTCATATCACATCACGTTCTCTCCGTAGCATCATCCTGTCTGAGTTTATTTTGTGATAATGACCGACTGACTTTATAGCTGGATTGAATTAACACTAAGTGTCTATGTGTGTTTTGACTCTATCAGTAGAGCTAATGGCCAGGTGTTATTGCTTCTGTTCAGTACAGATAGTGCTTTCAGTTGGAGTTATGGGCCAGCCCCACCCTCCGTCCAGCTTACTTAATAACTGTCATCAGTATGTGTAAGTGGGGGTAGTGGGGTTCTGAATACCTTCCGATATGGGAGTCTATTTATGCCAGATCCTGACCTCTGCTTCATTAGAATAATAAATCAGTAGAGAGGGAGAGGGGGAGAATGATAAAGAGAGAGGGAGATGAAAAAAGAAAGAGAAGGGATGATAAACAAGTAGCAATGTCACTCATTAATGCTGGCTCCACCTCCACTGCTCTGTTATTGGTTGAGATGGACAGTATGAGTGCACCGTGATTGGCTGAGAGGATACACACCTCCAGAGTCCTAGAATGTGTTTGTGTCCTGTGTAAAAAAAAAAAGTACATTGCTAACTGAAAAAAAGAGTGAGACAGAAGCATGTAGAAGATGGAAAGGGGGCTTGAAAAAGGGGGTGTGGACCATATGGGAAGATATGTACCAGAAATTTCTAGGAAAATTGAGAACTTTTTGTTTTCGGTGATGCCTGGGAGACAAAAGGAGTTGACCCACATTAAACTGCTGATTCTCCAGCATACTAGATATTCCCTTTATTGCCCCTGTTAAGTATCATATCATATGCCAAGTAGCTCCCATCTGCCAAAAAAAAAAAAAAGATATATAAATATATATATATTTTTTTCTTTCCCTTTTTTTATGCACTTAAAAACCACCATACTAACAAAACATGCCTTCATGGTACATCTACTTTTGATTGAGATATTTCATTATGAGGGAGTTTATGAGTGAGAGAAGTTCTATTTCAGTGTCATTCTTTTTTTTTCTTCTTCTCATTGGATGTCAGTTTACCTAACTTGATTAGCTAATGCATTCAATTTAATAAAGCCAATTGACCGGTCTAGTAAACAGATATGTTGACTGTAGAAAATGTGCATATTTTAATGCATTAACAACAGGAAACGATCTGCATTGGGCGGCATTGGACCCTTCATTGTGAAAGAATCAAGACAAGCATATTTGTAGGTGTATGCAACAGTGGGCAGTGCGCATGTCTTTTTTTGAAAATTGTGTTGTTTTTGGAGTCTTGATCTATTGCTGCGGTTGTGACGCATACCTTGCACTCTGTATGACCCTCTTTGTGACTTTTTTTGGGTTGGTGCAAATGAGAAACAGGTCTGGTACTTTGCATGGCTGCCATATTTTAGAATGATAAACATGACAAACAAGGAGTAATACTTTATAAATACATACTCAAAACAACCCAAGTATGACATACTCCCAGTTCACTGAGATATGAAATTGCATGGTATTTGGAGGGATGATATTACAATTCAATTACTGATCTGAGCAATAATCAATAAATGGTCTAAATTAAACATTATATTAGATATTGATCAATTTTGAGAAATTGAGCTGTACTATTGACTAATATGATACCAATATATCATGCATCCATCTATATGTTTGTTAAATTATTATGCTGTAAGAAGGTATATTTAATTGGTGTCATTGTCTGTTAGCATGTTAGCAGGGGAGTTGAACCAAGCAGAAGGCTCAAGCTGATATGCCACATTTATCGCAGACCATAGCCGAGTGTTTGGGATTTCTGTTATCTAACTGATAGGCCTAATCTTAGTCATTATGTGCTAATAGGAACAAATAAAGAGGCCAGTCTGAACATGGGACAACAAATTGTTTGACAAAGCTATATAGAGTTTTATATGGAAATAACGGTAGCAAAACCCAAAAGAGGAACATTTTTACACATTTCAAGCTGAGCGAGAGTCTGTGGCTTGCGAGGACACATTTTGTACTGTCTGTTTGTCTTTGTGTGGTCAGCTGCTGGTTGTTTGGACATGCAATATGACGGTCTAGATTCACCTAACACCTGTCAGCACACATTTCACTGAAGACATTTAGTGGCTAGCAGTGTTTTGGAAGCTGCTTTGAAACTTTCCAAGTTAATTAAAAGCAGTTAAACTGCAAGTGAAATGTTTTTACGAAAGCTACTAACATAAAAGAGCACATTCCTAATATGCACCTAGGCGGGTCCACAACGCGTGTGCACTCTGCTTATTACACACACAAGTAACATGAGCAGCACATACAAATGTAAAAGATTATTATTGTTTAGCCCTCATAAATATAAAAATGCCGGATGTCATAATGGATAGTCATTGCATGTACCAGAATTAGGCTACCAATTTACTAGCACACGAATAGATCCGTTTCCTCTCTGGAGATGCCTTCAGTCTTTGTGCCTGCAAATTCCGTCATGTAAATAGTGAACCCGCCGTGGCACGAGCACAACTGGCTCTTAAAGAGAATGAAAGATTAGACTCTGATTGGTTTATTTTACGTTATACCCAAAACATGCCCATTACTCTTTAAGAGAATAGAGACAACCCTCTTAGACCATGTACCAGGCGCGCTGACTGCTTTGCATGTCATTAAACTAGCAAAAGTGAAGTGTGAAAAAAATCTATGGAAAAGCAGTGTAGTGTAATGTAAAACTGCATACTGTGTGAACGCCCCCTTAACACTTACACTGCATTAAAAGAGTGCAAACAATATCATCTTGTTGCAAGACTCATATGAACATTCCCTGATGTGTAAGGCAAGTAGTAGTAAAGTTCAGAACAGGGTCAAGGACAGGTGTTAGTTACCCTTGAGATATGAAATGAATCCATGGCACTTTCTCCCCCCACCCCAATTGATCTACCCCTATCTTGGCTTGTTTACCATCTCAGGATAAAGCTGAAGGAGTTGAGCTGAGGGGAGTTGGTCTGCGTGTGTTGTGTGACACAATAGAGAGAACAGGGAATGGGGGCTCACATTGTGAATGAGGTAGTGGAAGTGTGTGCGAGCATGAATGCCTGTTGCAACACAATAGCCCCACCATTTAGCTTTTAAAAGGGTAACTAAAGGTCAGGACGGACAGTGTCAAAAACTTTTTGTCATAAAATGCCACCAAAGAGTTAAATACAGTGCACAAAGTTTTACAAGTACATAATTCTGCTATTGTATAAAATTATGTTTTGGGAACTTGACATCCAGTACATGTACTCTTTTGCCCCTATAGCTTCTAATGTCAGCAGACATTATAACTCTGTTGACACACACAAAGTTCCTCACATTCCCCTTCTCGTGTCAGTATGTGTTCTATGCGTGTTATCTCTGAATCCCCTCACCCCACCCCTCACGTGTTTGTGTAGCTCATTCTCATACTTTAGTCAATTTGTTAAGTAGCTGTGGAGACAAACAGCTCTAGTTTAGCAACAAGAGAGAGAGTGAGAGAGAGCAAGTGAAGGAATACTGTTTTGAGAAATGCAGACGACCGTGATTAGACCTCATTAGGTCTAAAAGGCCCAGAGCCTCACGGCTGAATGCAAGCCTCTGTGTGTGTTGATATGTGAATGTTTGTGTGAGCGCTCACTTCCCTTCCCCCCTTTAACTCAGCTCTGTACTGTTTTTAAGGCCTACCTGTAAGAAGACATGTTTAGACATGTTTGGATCAGTATTTTTTTGTCTTTTTGGGGAGGGGGGGGGGGGGGGGGGTGTTACATTATTGAGTTATTTTCTTCAAGTTTGATCTATTTTTAGCAGTGACACTGAAAATACACTACCTTTTAACGTTTGGGGTAAGTTGGATAAGGATTTGTTTATTGTTATTAAAGTCTTTTATGCTCCCCCAGGCTGCATTTATTTGGTCAAAACCACAGTAATAATGTGTAATATTATTAGAATTTTATATGAATTTGTTTAGTTTCAATAGATTTTAATTTATTTAATTTGCCACTCCAGAATCACTTATTATTATCGATGTTGAGAATACAGCTGTTTATTATTTTGGGGGAAATCGTTTTTTTTTCAAGATTCTTTGATGAATAGTACAGAAAGAATAACATTTATTTGAAATAGCAATATTTTTTAACCGTATAAATGTCTTATCTGTATTTTTCCCTCAAATTAATGGATCCTTGCTAAGTATAATTCAAAAAAGAAGTAACCATGGCCATATTAATTATGAACATTTATAAGGACTATAGTCTTTAGAAATAACAGACATTTTATTATCTATAAAACATGATTTATGCATTACACACACACAAACACACACACACACGCGCACATCAATAGCATTGCGCCAGCAATGCGCCTGAACACACCTCTTTTTTTAGACCAGCATGCCCATGGGCACAAAAATGAGCGCAAATGCATTTGCTAATTAAACGACGTGGCACTGGACAGGAAAATGTAAACGGCGCCGGACTGAAACTAGCAAACACACTTGCGCTGCGCCTTGCGTCGCATTGCGCAGGGTGTATTATAGGGCCCTGTATGTTTGATTGCGATTTATACTCTTAAACTGGAAAATCTTTTATTTTACTTTCAATATTTGTTCCTATATTCAATAGGCCCAAAAAAATCTGAGGTAATACTTCAGATAATTCAAACGTATACAAGATGTCCATGCCCTATTATGTGACTATAGTTTAATACAATACAAGCTTTACAGACAGAGCTGATCTATGAAGACAATAAGCTAATTATTAACCAACTAATACTTTGGATTAAACAAATATTCACACTGTATTAAAATATTTCTTTGCCAATTAGTAATATTGTGAATTTAGAAGTGTGACCTATGACCTCTCACACATACATGCAGTGATTTAAGTTCTTGGACATACTGTTTGTTTCTGTGTGTGTGTGTGGGGGGGGGGGGGGGGGGGGCTGGGGGCGGGGGGGGGGGGGCGGGGGGGTTATGTGTGTAGGTTTTGCTCCACTGGTGTAGAAGAGCCTCTGTGTTTCAGGGATTCTTTTTTAGGTAGAACAGCATGTTCTTTTTTCATATAAAACAGGAAGTTTGTGTACTTGTGTATGAAAGTGTTAGGGGTGTCTGGATCATTTGTTTTTTTGTCTAAGATGCAAGATGCATGAATAAGCTGTTCGTAACTTTTTTTATGGTTTATGAGTTTATGGGTTGGTATGTTGTGTGTTTTGAACATTTGCAAATACACTTGTGTTTTTTCATCCTTAGAACAAACTAATTCTATTTACATATTTTTTCGTTTTTCTTATGGCTCAGCACATATCAAATATCTAGTCACTGTGGGTGTCTATAAATTTATGTTTAGGTGAGACAAATGTAGAGCTGTTAACAGAGATGAGAGATGTTAACAGTCAGTGAGCATAATGTAACTGCGTCCTGAAGAAACAAGCAAGAAGTGTGTAACCCTGAACAGGAAGTGCAGAAAAGTGTGATGGCTCTCACAGGATGTCAAGCTGCGAATCAGAGGCTTTCTTTACCTTGAGGGAAATTCCCCTGTACCCTGATATATTCACGCAGCCACACGCCATATTTAGGGCAGTCATAGTCGAATGTAACATGGGATATAACAGATAGATAGAACAAAATACACACTCACACACTGTTAAAACCCACACACAAGCTCACATGCACAATTTTCTCATGCATTTAAATGTAACATCCCTATAATGCTGCATTAGATGTACTACTTACCAAACAACACGTGTCATGCAGTTAAACCATCTGTGGCCTAACCGATATCAAACTTGTGGCACACAAATTGATCCATAACACTGAATTTAAAACAGATGGCAAAGTAAGTTAGTGTATTTTTTTCTCACAGTATGAAAACAAAAATCATTATCTTAGTAATTACTTCACTTTTGACACCCGTCAGAGATGTTATCTATTGTTCATGATGTACACAGATGGTTAAAAAATGACTAGGTTTTGTAACTAAATATGATGTTAAATTTAATATTAGGTTTAATAAAATGTTGTAGGGATAGTTCACCCAAAAAAGTAAGTTTGTAATCATTTACTCACTCACATGTCATTCCAAACCTGTGCGTTTCTTTCTTGTGTTGAACATAAAATTCTTCATATTTTGAAGAATGCTGGTAATTAAGCAGTATTTCTTTCTATACTATGGAAGTCAGTGGGGACCAACAACTGTTTGGCCCTTCCAAATTCTTCAAAATATATATATTTTTGTGTTCAACATAAGAAAGAAACTTATACAGGTTTGGGACGAGTAAATAATGACAAACTTTTCATTTTTGGCTGGACTATTCCTCTCCTTGACTTTTTCGGAAGACGAGAAAAAAAAAACAATTTCATGTTTAACTCCGATTTCTGCATATGTACTCAACATTAATACTTTATTCAGCTAGAATATATCAAACTGATCAAAAATAAAACAGTTAAGACATTTATAACTTTACAAAAGATTTGGATTTCAAGTAAATGCTGTTGTTTTGAACTTTCAATTCATTGAAGAATCCTAAAAACATTTATGATGGTTTCTACAAAATATTAATCAGCAACTATCCACAACATTAATAATAAGAAATGTTTCTTGAGCATCAAATAAGCATATTAGAATGATTTCTGTAGGATCATGTGATACTGAAGACTGGAGCTAAAAAATAAATAAATAAAAAGAAACCTTTGCCACCACAGAAATAAATAACATTTTACAGTATATTAAAATATAGAGTTTTTTATTGCAATAATATTTCACAATATTGCTATTCATTATTTATTTTCAAATATATGCAGTCTAGGTGAACATAAAATACTTCTTTTAAAAACAACACCAACAACAAAAAACATCTTACTGGCCAGAAACGTTTGAATTGTAGTGTAAATGTATGCCTATCGACAGAGTTTCCAGTATCTTCTATTAAATTTTAAACATTGTTTTGCTTTTTATCAATGTGCAACAGCATATCAGCCACCTCTATACATACAGATAGGCAGTGACAGAGGGATCATTGTTACTGAGGCTAGCTGGATCTGGTCTTTCCTGTCAAAACACACAAATGCTGAGGTAGCAGAGATACAGGCTGAGAGCTGTGTGTGAATGTGTTTGCATGCGAGGGAAAGAGTGAGTCTGTGAGAGAGAGGTCTGGCAGGATAAAGGGAAGAGATCATCCCATACCCTGTGCCTCCTAAACATCAGAGCTTCCTGTTCCCCAACACACACACACACATTCTCACGCCCTTTGTTACGTCACAGCTCTTAAAGCAAAAACTTTCCATTCCACCCTCATCTTTCATTTTCTACTTTAGCAGCCATGGTCAGTCAAGGATATCATGAACTATTCAGTATTATTGTGTTTTTGTAGCAGTGAAAAAGGCATAGACGTCTTCCCAGGTGCCCGAGTTATGACACTTTGTTGACAGTCACTTTTCGTTATTGTGTTCAATGTCTAGGTTGCACACCTGACCCTCAGTCTTGCCCTTATGACACTGTGTCTGTCGGTGTGTGACGCCCACAGAGTGGTTGTTTTTTGTGCTCCGACATCAAAGTGTGACATTCTGCATCCTGCAGTTTGCAAGTGGTGGTTTTATTCCTGCAAGCTGACGAGTCTACCTTTAATTTCTGAAGTGCCCAGTTAGCAGCTCCTCATATATTTTATATTCAATGTGTTCTCCTTTTGCTCTAATCATAGCAGCACTTGAGCTACATTAACTCCACAAGTTTGTGTAAAACCTATTGATCATGTGATCTGGCATGATTTGACAACGTTCCAAAGAGTGTCTTGTGCTTCAGTGGAAGCAAGAACATCTGACCTTCTGTACAAAGGGTCAGTATTATTCATTAAAATATATATATATATATATAAAAAAAAATCAACATGTTTTCAGAATGTAGCTGCTAAGTGTAGCTGCTAAGTGCATGTGTTTTTGTGCACACTTGTGTGTGCACGTGTTCTGTGGTATGTGCATCTGTGTGTGCACGGCTGTTCCCGCATTGCTTGCTGCTTTATCTAATCTTGCCAAAGGGATTCCTCTTGCATGTACTGTAATGTTGCACATAAAGGGCTTTTGTGTGAGAACTCACCACTGTCAATTAGGTAGAGATCAGTGTTTTTCTGTTTTGAAGTCTGTCAGCATGATACTGAGAAAACAGGTCCTCATGAACTACAGTGGGCCATTTTTTTAATTGTTAAAAAGGAAAAATATTTTAGGGTCATAGTTACAGTTTAATAAAATACATAAAACAGTTTATACAAATATATATATACACACACATATAGAAAATAACACAATATGTAGTCATTTACATAGCTAAATAAATGTGTGTGTGTGTGTGTGTGTGTGTAATGGATTGGAGTTAGGTGCTAAGTCAAACCTTTGCTGGGATACATTTTGGCATAGCTGATTCTGTGTTCATCTATCACGCTAACATGCTTACACATACACAGTAAACTGATGGCTGTAACTGTTATACAAACTAAACACACCTGCTCTCAAACTAACTATTCTCTACCCCTTTACCCACTGTCTCCAACAGCTGTACTTTATACTTCTGAAAACAGTGGTTTGTCCAAAGTAAACAGATACCTAAAGAAAGAATTAGCTCTGTTCTCTGTCTCTCTCTCTCTCTCTCTCTCTCTCTATCTATCTCTCTCAGACACACACACACACACACACATACTTACTTGTACCTAGATATCTAGACATACCACATATTTCACACATATTTCTATTGTTAATATCAAAGTTATTTAAATATTTAACTATAATTACCAATTGACCAAATGTACATTTGCCATTTAAGAGACGCTTTTACTTTGCAAGATGTAGAGTCAAGCGCTGAAGGGTGCGGTGTATCCGCTCTTATCAAAATGGACGCCAGTCTTCCTGTTCGTCACAGTTTCAGATCCTGTAAAGGGGCAATGTGAGGTCACTGCCTTCGTTTTAGTCAGTATCCAAGTTTTTTTTCTTTCATAAATTATAAAAAAAAACAGTACTGTTCAAAAGTTTTGGGTCAGTAAGTTTTTATGTTTTTGAAGGTCTTTTTGATGCTCACCAAGGATGAATTTATTTGATCAAAAATACAGGAATATTGTGAAATATTATTACAATTTAAAATAGCAGCATTCTATTTTAATTTATTTTAAAATGTAGTTTATTTCTGAAATGGCAAAGATGAATTTTTAGCAGCCTTTAATCCAGTCTTCAGTGTCGCACATTGTGTTTCTGTTTTCTCTGTTTCCCAATTCTCCTGCCTTGTTTTGATCATTAACCCAGTTTCTTTATCCCCTTGGTAATGTTAGTTAGTTCACCTGTGTGTAGTTAATTGAGTCATTTCCTCCCTCTCTTGTGTTTGTATAAAGTCGTCCCTTTCTGTTCTTTGAGTTGCTGGTTATTAGCATTGCATATGTTGCTTCTGATCTCTGTTTTCCCATGGCTGTATATTAAAAACCTTTTGGATCTGTATAACTTGTTGTGCGCCTTGTATCACTTCAACTCCAGTGTGACAGTAACATAATAAATGGCTTTACTGATACTTTTGATAGATTTAATGCGTCTTTGCCGAAAGCATGAATTTCTTCTAAAAAAAAAAAAAATCTTACTGAACCCAAACTTCTGAACAATAGTGTAGCTCTTTTGGTGTTTTTAACATATACAAAACGTTACTGCATTCTTGTTTAATTGCAAGTCTATAAATGACAATAAAGGAAATGAACTGAACAGGATTTTTAAAGATATCACAAATCAGCATTTTTTATTCCAAACATTAAAACCACAGATTACATGGATTATTTTATCACCGAAAAGGTCACCATACCAAATTAACCACATCAAAATACATTGTTGAAATGTAATTTTAAGGACAATAATCTGTGACTGCTAATGTTAGTGATTTGCACAATTAAAACCAAAGGCATTGAAACCCATCCACAGCAATAAAAATCAGTGACCGTCATGGCTTGCACGTCTTCTATTAACTTTTTAACTCCATATGGCAACACATATGTGGAGCATTCCTAGCATAAACTGCCAAAACATTTATCACATTGGTTCTCCTAATCCCAGACACTGTTACCATTGAGACTGTCTCATCTTGGATATGATGGTGCATTATTTTTTCTCTACCATGGGAATAGAAGATTTATTGCTTTGTGTGCTTTGTTAGTGGAAAATAGAGTGAGAAGCGGACAGGGCGTTCTGGGTTCCGCTCCAGTGGCCCTCCAGAACTCTAAAGGCTGCCCTACAGCTCTGACACTACCGCAGTGATGTCATCATGGCAGCTGGTGCTACATGTTCCCTTTGTCTCCAGACTTCCTGCTGTGAGACAGCAAGCCCTCCTCTCCTCTTCTCTCCTCTCATTAACTTTCTTACTTCCTTCTTCTCCTCTATTTTTTTTTTTTAAATCATTTATTGATCGAGTCAATTATTTGGTATTTTGGAATTGACAAATCTAATCTTGTGTTTCGAGAAATGAGAAGCTTGAGAGTGTAGTCAGCGCAGCGGGCGATGATGTCACTTGACTTCACTCTCACGGACTCTCTGGCCAGACCACAGCTGCTGAAGGTTCAAACACGTGTGTGAGAAAAAGTAAGACCGTAGCAGACGTGTCGGTTTCTGCGAGATCAAGGCCTTTGTTGACGTGCACCTCTGCCATTCTGTCTCTGTCTTTCCTGTATTCCTGTAACATTAGTCAGTTAAATATTAAGAGGGCAAGTTTTAAAATGTAGCTGCTCAAAAACCTGCATCTTATTTCATGCAGTGACAGAAATATTTGGGAAAAATTATTACAATTTAAATTACCCATGTGGATATGTAATATTTGACATATATTGCTCTATATCAAGGGTTGCCGTGTATTTTTCTTTGAGGCAGTATATTTTTAATTTTTAATTTTTAAATGTTAATACAATCCATGTGATGATTTTAGTTGGTTATTTTATCAACCATGTATGTCAACAATCATTTATATATGCATTAAAAAAATGAAAATAAAATCTTTACGTTTTTTTTTTTTTTTTTTACTTTCTAAAAATAAATAAAAAATAATGGGTCTTAAATACATCTTTTACATTTCCTGTATAATATTAAAATCTATTGATGGTTTTAGGGTGGATATTAATATAAATAACATTTATGTCCAAAAATATATCACACAGAGACAAACATACACATATATATGTCCAGTTTGTAATAGGTTTCATATATCTATGTTTTACTTAATATTACAGTATGTTTCATATAAAGAAAATTTATATATATATATATATATATATATATATATATATATATATATACATATACATATACATATATTGCATTTGCACATAGATAATTGTTTTCTATTTTGTTCAATTGTAAAACATTTTATGGTAAAGATGAATTTTCACAGCTATTAGTCTTCTGTCACATGATCCTTTAGAAATCATTCTAATATGCAGATTTGTTGCTCAGTTTGGTGTTTGTAGTGTTCAGAAGAGTTGTTTTTAATATTTGATACTTTTTTTCTGATTTTTGATGAACGTTTCTTTATAAATGTCTTTACTGTCACTTTTAGTCGATTTAATGTAACAATAACATACTGCAAAATACTGTGAGCAAAGTCATAGTCTAAAGTGCTAAAAAGACGCAGACAAAAACAAAAACAAAGCTCTTAACACAGGTGGAATTAAAATTTTCATTTGTGTGAATTCGACAAAAACTGTGTGTTTTGGTCCTTATTTATGTGTATGAGAGCAGGGTCATTTGTGAATCCGGCAATATCTGGTCCGTGTTATCTGTTAACTGAGGTGACGTAGAAATTTGGCTTGAACCTCCCCTAATGCAGATTGTTGTTGGGGTCATCAAGGTTGCTAAACTATCAAGGACATTAAAACTGTCATTCCAAATATGGCATTTCCACAGAAAAACAACAACACCTAAATAAAACACATCCAGGTGAAAGGTTGTTGCATGCTTTTCCTGTCATTGCACAAACAAATACAAATGACTAAACTAGAGTCACTGTGACTAATAAAAGTTATTGCAATCAGCCTGTGCTATTGAATCATCTCCTGGCTAAGATTGTGTTCAAGTCTCCGCTTTTAGACCCTGCTTTTTGTCAAAAAGATGTTTGCCTGCTAGAAAGTTAACAGTCAAATAGAGCATTAAATGCAGAACAAGTTAGCCTGAGACCATGAGTAGAAGTCAGACAGAGTGCCAAAAAATAGAAAATTGATGTCCTTGTTGTCCAGTTCACTGTTTTTCTTCTCTTTCTCTCTGTCTCCGTGGTAATGTGGTATTTACGTATAGATAATTAGGCCTTCATGCATCTGTTGCTGGCCATCATATATCAAGCACAACACAGGCCCACTGAGAAAGACTGCAAGGCAGTATGATTGGACAGTAGAGAGACAGTGGAACAAAAAGAGGATCATAGAGAAAGAAACATGGAGACTGGGGTTGGGGTGGGGGGTTGTCATGAAAGGGAGCGGGACTCAACAAGAAGGATTTTTTATGGGCCAGTAGTTCTCATATGTACATGCCTTGCCTACGTATATATTTTCAGAAGCCACAGAACAAAACAGTTCTTATTATGATTGTTTAATTATATTTATTTTACCATCAATTTAGCAATAGCAGTCAATAAATGTACCAGGAAACAAGTGAATCTCGCAGTCCCTGTTTTTGAGCCCTGAGTAGGTTACACTCCTCAATCGCCCCAGTGTATCTGAGAGGCTTTCACAACTCTGTCTAGAACAGTTTGAAAATAAAGAAAGGCAGTCAAAATAAGGGAGAGGAGCAGGACGCCAAGCCTTATATTGCCTCTTAAAACAACAGATTATTGCGTTATGTTAATAGAAAACCAGTGACTTTCCTGAATTTGTTTTGAAAGGTCATCTGTCATCTGATGATCTATAACTGAACGTCCATGCTGGAATGTCAGAAAAGGACCAGAATTGATGCTTTGTGGATTTGTGCTGACATGCACAGTTTATCTGCTTGTAATGTGATCAGTGTTTGTTTTCTGCAAGGGCACATCTCAACCCACCACAGTAGGCCCTACTGTATGTAAACACACACACACACACACACACACACACAGACACATACACACATTACTGTAGAAAAGTTCAAAGACCCCATAAAATCTAAATTGCAGTTTGTGTTTTTTTAGGCCATGTCTATATTTAGAAATGTACAAAAGATGATACAAATGGTATATAACAAATTATATACTGTATATATATCATTTGTTTGGCCTATTGTAAAAATGCATTTACAGTCTAAATAAAGCTGTGTTTTTATGAATTTTAAGATTTTCCCCTTGAAGTGTGTTTATAATATATTTTGACAGTTCAAACTAGTAGGTTCAAACTAAATATATTTTCAGTTTAAAATAAATATTTCCTCTAGCTGTTCTGTTTACAACACATATATAGCTATATATATTTAGTATTAAAATATATATTTGGCCACAAAAATACATATTTCCATGCCATATGTGTACAGTATTAATTCTGTTGGCATCAAGATAACATGTTAACATTACAAAACACATGCTTATTTCTTTGACACAGAGTTAAGCAACACAGGATGAATGAACAATACTGTGAGTATACATTACCAATGCCTTTTGTATGTCACATTCCAACTATTGTCCCTTTGACAAAACAAGAGAACAAGATCAAACCTCAAGTGTACAGAACCTCTTTATGGTCGGGGTGAAAGGGTTAGTGGAAGAAGTTGAAAATTAATTGATAAGTAAAAGAAAGTAGCAAAAATATATTCTGCCTCGCCTTAAAATAAAGATGTGTTCTCTCTCTCTCTTTCTCTCTGTCCACACACACCACAGACCTCATGTTTTTTTTTTTTTATCTGATACAAAACATGTTTTTCAGCAGGAAACCTTTACAGACAGTGCATCCATTCATACTCTTACACCCATGTGTGTGCACATTAGTTAGCATTGCATAAGAAAAATAAAATGTTATTTTATAACCTCATAAATAGAGTGCATTGTTGCGTTCAATAATAAATCTCGTTATTCAGAAAATGTTCAGGTAAATAATACTAGATAATGTTGTTGCTTACAGAAAAAGAGTACCAGACAAGCCCAGCTTTTCCAAACTAATCCAAGCTTTCACACTCTTAAAGATTTAGGTTATCAGCAGGAAATTAAGTTGTGTTTCTTAAGTTGTTTTTTCCCTTTCTTTCCCGACCTTTCTTCAGTCGTTCTCTTTAGATGACTTTTCACCTAGTTTTCTTTTTTTAAGTTTTCTTCCTTTCACTGGAACTGCTGCTGCATGTTTTTGGTCAGAATGCTCGATTTAGAATTTTGGCTTTAATTTGAAGTACCCATGAGTCTTTGGGGTGTTAGCTGTTGGGCAAGTCATGTAGTCACAGGTGTTTGCTGTCTTAGTTGTCCTTCGAATGCATAGCTGTACTTATTTAAAGCAACGTGCTAGTGGATCATTCAATACGCGTGTGGGTTTGTGTTTGGTGTGTGTTTGTTCATTGACCATGTTCATTGCTCATTGTGAAGAGAAGTTGTGTGGCCCTTGTAAAGGGGGGTTTAGAATTTCGTAGCAAAAATATGTACCATTTTATATTTCAGCAAGTTACTCCCTTAGGTGGCGCTATAAATGAAAATAAAAATAAATTTGAAGTTGAAGTTGAAATTTGATATGCTTTTTTTTTTTATCCTGCAATTACAAGTCAGCAACATTAATGGCAACCAGGTGCCAAATGTTGATACGCATCCACAATATCTGTTCTGTTAAATTGTTTCTCTTCTTTTTTTGATTCTACCTAACCCTGATGACTGATGAGTCTATAATAATAATTTTATGATTTTCATCTTTGCTTTTCAGACTAAAATTCATGAGCCATGCTAGTTTGAATGTGTTCTTTCCACTGCTGCTACTTGTTTGCTTCCATGGCAGTTTATTACAGTTAGATTTGCTTCCTCGCAGATTCTATCTTCTGTAGAGGTGCTGTGTTTGTATATAGTTTAATTTGGCCGTTGCTTTACAAGTCTACTCTTTCCTGCTGCTTACCATACGGCTCCTCTAAAATGGGCTCCCTAACAGACGGCCATATGTATGAGGCCAATGTATTCATGAAGGGGAGCAGGACATCATTTGTCCTCATTATATTCATTGCGAAAGCATGTCCAGAACCAAGTTTAACACTTCTCTGGCATTCAGAGTTTTTGGCTCATGTCTACCCTATACATTTCTCTTTGCATCCTGTTCAGTATGATCAACCTACCGGTTCAATGCAGTTACAGTTAATTTGAATCATTTATAGTAATTTCCTGGCATGTTGTTCAGTTTATGAGTCTGTCAATGATTTATCATGCTGCTTTGCCCCGCTCTTTCTCTGTCTGTCTCAGTTTTGCAACATGTTATTCAGTCAGCGAGCTGCTAGTCTGCAGAACCTGTTTCTCCTCTTCTCTCGTATGGAAGGATAGGAAAGAGTCGGGAGGGGGTGGTGTGGGTGTTTAGGGGGAATTTTTGGCACACTTCCTCATTTTGTCTTCATAAATAATTTTCCTTACCTCCTTCTCTCTTTTCAAACTCATAGCAGCAGAAACAACAGTTATTTTGCTGTACTTAAAAAGAGAAGAAGTGGTTTCGAAAGCATTGACTCTAGAATATGTGAGTTTAAGTGTGTCGGGGCAAAAAGCCGTCCTATCGTTCTGTGAAACATGACTTTTAGTAAAGTTTTTTCTTCTCTTTCTAAATATAGATGTCAGATTTTTTTTTCTTAGTGAGGTTGTGTAGTTTATCCAGACTTTTTTTTTTCTAATGACTATTTTAATTAGTAAAATATTACTGTATATGGCCACCACAAGATTATAATGTGCAGTATGAAACATGTATATTCACTAAAGACTTGCATTGGGTCCATAATGAATTAACTGCTCAGCAAACAGTGTTGCACAGGTGAGCATGTTAAGGTGGAGTCTCGAGAACATATAGGATAATTCAGACACACATAATAAGCAAGACTGTGAACCTGCTTACCCTGACATGTTGATATATGTAAGTGACTGGCCTATGACTCCTGGCTAGTATGCATGCTTATGCACGTGCACAATTTAGATGAAAATGTGCTCAGACTGCAGGGTTCTGAAGATTTCACAGGTTTTCTGTGTCATTTGCTATAAAATGGTGACATGATATACTGTATCGTCAGGAAGAGAGAGAGAGATGTTGTTTATTTGTGTTATCTAGTGTAAAGCTTTCCACCTGAGTGCATTAAACGGGTCATAATTACATTACTTCACGAGAAGGACATAAAGGGCCATGTGCAGAGTTTTTAGTGCTTGTAAATTATTTCCTTTTTCAAGAATGGAAATTTCTACAGCTGGGGAGGGGAAATCAAGAAGCGTACAGTCTCTGCTGGTCTTTCATAAACAATAAAATATTAAGTGGTTTCATACTGACTGTGGCATGGCCTGAGGCCCAGGCCTAGTTGGTTTTGTTTGGCCGTCCAGTTGTGCCTCATCTGATATTGATGAAGAAAGAGGACCTGCAGATTGAAATTAGTTCACCAGAGTTTTTTAATAGGAGCTTATGATGCTGCGATGCTGTCGGGATGTTAATGAGTTTCCTCTTCACTATTGCAAGCAAACAGTTCTTAAGAATTTCAGATCTATATCAGTCTAAATCTATGGCTCTGTTCCAAAACTGACATACATGGGCAGCTGCCTTCTATTCTTAGGCAGCATTCTAACTGAAATGGAACATGATTTGGAACATTCTATGTGGGCTGTTGCTTATTAGACTGTCATCCAAAACCTGTATGACTTTCTTCTTGCAGAACACAAAAGATGACATTTTGAAGAATGTTCGTAACCAAATAGTTTTGGTGAGCATTGACTTCCATTGTATAGACCAAAAAAAAACAAAAACATTCCATAATATTCAGTTTATGTTTTTTTATGCATACATTTTATGGTGCACACACATTTGGGAAAAAATAGTCCTTTTTATTGAATGTTATTAAAAAATATCAACTATTTTACTAGTTCGATTGAGATATATATATATATATATATATATATATATATATATATATATATATATATTTTTTTTTATTTTTTTTTTTTTTTATTTTTTTTTTTTTTTTTTTTGTATTGAATGAAATAAAAGACAAGGTTATTTACTTGACCCTTAAGATATTTCGAAATTGTTTTCATTAGGCTGGTTATGGAAAGTATGTACTTCATAACAGTATTCATAAGAGTCGTAATCTCATATAAGAGCAGATTATTTGATATTTATTAGCATATGTCAGCAGTTTATCCTGTCGTTCCCATATCTGCTGCCCTGCCCTCAGTGGATTGAATATGTCATGTCCCTATTCTCAGGTTTGATGTCGTATAATAGATGCTGAAGTTCAGTGACACCCTTTATTGTTTTGTTCCGAGATTGGTTATGTCAGATCGGGCAGGCATTCAAAAGATCATCATGCTATAGCTCTCCACAGCTGTGAACTGTGGATAAAAAGAAAGGTGATAAAAAAATAAATCTGTGACTCTGTTTCTTATTTATTTTTGTTTTGAGGAACAGTGCTCTCTTGTCTAATTGAGGAAGTGTTGTTTTGTTTAGTTTGTGGCACCGCTGCTAGACATACTTATTCAAGCAGTACTTATTTCCAGAGGATGGTAATGGCTCGCCATATAGTTAAACATCACAATTACATGAAAACTTAATCAAGGGCTGATGCAGAGAACCTGTCAGTAAACCACACAACTTTATCAGTCATGACCATTAAACCATATGTATTGATCATCGCTGTTGTAAAGCAAAGTCTGCTTATGTTTCACATCAGATGATAAAGGACAGTCATTAATTCTGTTGCACTGTTTTATATTGAGCTGAAGAAGAGGGTTTTGCCTTTATTTACAGTATGTTAAAAATATACATATTGGATTGTGTGTGTGCTATACCCCCTGTATTTTAACAGCTGTGAACACTCCCCATTAACATAACATCCACGGGAACTTTGGTTTCCTCACGTGCAAAACAAGCAGATCGGCAGCTACACCGCTAGAGAGGGAGAACGAGACATAGAATAGAGAAAGACACTGGCCCTTAAAACAGTATTTGGACACTTAAGCCAGACTTTAAAATGTCTGAATGCCATTGTTTTAAATAAAGAAATGTCATACTAAATGGCATTTGTTGGAAATAAATATACCACAAGCACACTTTTCATGCATAATATTTCACAAAAAGTGGTTTGTTATAAGTTTAAAATTACAAAACAATGGATATGTTGTTCAAAATAATAACATTTGGAGACTTCAGTGTCTGCCCCACTACAAAAAAAAAAAAATTACAGATTATTTTGTTTGCTGATTTGGTGCTCAAGAATCATTTCTCAACTGAGAGGCACAATATAATGGCCAAAGATATCCATCTGATTGATTTCAAACACATGGTTATAGCTCCTATCATTTACTTTTTATATATTATTTAATAATTTTGTCAGGGCAAGTAAAAATCTGAACTGTTGGCTGGTAGAAGCAATCCTTCTTGTTGAGTCCTAAGTGAATGCATATGCGTGCTAACATGCCGTGTAGTTTGTGCTTTGGGAGTGCCATTTCCTCTGACTGTCTGGATGTGTATGAATGTGTGTGTGTAGTGTGCATTTGTATCGGTGTTCCTAGTGGACCGCACCTCTTTCAGGAAGACAGATGCAAGACTGAGCTGCTCCAATCAGTCCGGTTCTCAGAATACAAGTACTAGACTGAGAGAGGAACATCATGGGAAGTCGGGTGGGAGAAATGACCAGTGACATAGAGGATATAAGGATGAAAGAGCGAGAGGAAAGGTGGATCTGATAATGGAGGAAAGCACTGTGAATGGATATATGTTTAGTGTCATGAAAAGAGCTATTGAGCCTTCACAGTCTATGGTCACTGAACTCTCTCTGTAATGCAAGTTCACCGGCCTCAGCCAGGCAAAGCCACACGTTCAGAAAAAAGGCTCAAATTAACACACACAAAAAAATAAAGCTACTTGCAAGTTTTTGGTAACTTTCAAAGGAACTGTAATATAATATTAAGTCAAACTATGAGAGATAATTTGACACTTGTTGATTTAACCAATGCAAATAATTCAAGTCAAAGTCTTCCGGTTCAGGTTTTAGTTCTGCATCTTCCTAAGACTTTTACCTCAGTGAGGAATATTCTTGCATTAACCAAAGCAAAAATATCATGATGTGTTGTTTTATGTTTTTATGAGAGGTGCTGTTTTACAGTCAGACAGCTTGTTTATGATGTTTTTGATGATGACACAGTAACCTGCACATTTTCATATTAGTATGCAAGAAAAACAAAAGAATTGTATTCTCTCACCACTATATATTCTGGACCGTGAATGCAAATAACCGACCCATGAGCCCATGCTATGTTAGTCTAAACAATTTGTCCAGCAAATTAGAATGGCAGTGAAGCAACAGATTTTAATGCTATTCCTTATGACATTTTATCTCTCGTTTTGCAGTTCTTATTGGTCACACATAGGATACTTCCATTGATCTATTTAACAATGGGGACATGTTCGGGCAGGTCACGACTGCTTCAATGGTACATGCATTTAAATGAAAAACACCTTTGCACAATTTAACGATAAGCGTTGATAATGACTAAAATCTAAAGTTGTATCATTGCTGGGAACTGAGAGAAAGAAATACCTCAGTCTACTGCAGAATTAGTGTTTATTTGCCTGTTCCTCTTTCCTGTTGCAATATTGACTTTAAAAGAACCTTTGTTTAACACAAACAGAATAAGACTTTAATCAGTGTCAGGCTGAATCGGACAAATTGCAAAAACCATATATTTGAATTGTGGGTCACTGAAATCAGACCTTTCCATTCTTTTTATTATTATTTTTTTACATTGTGCTTATTGTCACACCATATGGTCTAAAGTTCAAGGCTGTAAAGACATTAGCTTGCAACACTTTTTTGCATACAGAGCAGCAGATACATTCGGCCATAAAAACCTATCCCTCCTAGTCATCGAATCTTCATTTCAAAGTTAGACTACTTTTTTTTCTTTCAGAGGCACTATGGTGGGGGAGTGAGGGTGAAAAAAACAGATTGGACCCTGAAACTGTTGTTCTGCTCTCTGATTGGCTGACTACTGTTGCTAGGCTTGTCTTTTGTGTTTTTTTCACTCTTTCTTCCCCCTGTTCTCTGATAGGTCAGGATGGAACTGGTTCAGACTAGGGCTGTGTCAGGCAACTTTTCTGCCACTTGTTGAACATCCGAAGGCTTGTGGTTTTAGCGTGGCTGCTCGTTCAGTACAAGAAAAACAACAGCGCAGAGACGCACATTCACAGAGAGGCACTTCTACAAACACATCCTGTTACTCAGAAAGTGTTCACACAGAAAGTGTTCACCGGCAGAGAGTTACGAACGGAGCCAGAGTTATTGGCAGATGTTGGCTGTTTTTCTTACAGCTCCATGAAATCAGCATATACTGTATAGTATTAAATGAATGGATTTTCACACATGAGGAAATACTAAAGAAATCTCCATAGCTGGAATTGTAAGAGTTATATTTAATGAAGCTTTGAGGTTTATATATATGGCAAAATATCTTAGTTTTAGTCAAATTCATAAAAGTGAAGAAAAGGCGGAAATAATATTTCTTGGAAGATGACTTCCATCTGTTAAATTATAATTTCCTTGTTTGACATGTTTTACTGATACAAATAATGAAATTTGATCACTTGTATATTCCTGTAAGTATATCAGATGTATATGTCTGGACTTGTTCCTCTTGTGTGATGCTTAAATGACTTTGTTAATACACTGGAAAATTACTTAAAATTGGTCTAAAAGCAAGATTTATGCTTATCATTTTGAAAGCTTTTATTATTAGCTGTGTTTTAGGTTTGTTTCTGCATGTGGATGGAGTCTTTCCACTTTTTTATGGTCTGTTTCCATAGATATAACCAACTGAGCAGCTGAGCCCAATGTTATGATACGGTGTGGGTACAGTAAAGCCTGAAGTTTATTCTCAGATAATAGTTATGGCTCTTTTAATAAAGAGAGGAAAAGGGTGCCTTGGGGAGGTGGGTGCAAGGCAAACGCTGACCATTCTCTTCTGTAGGTTTGCTGAGCCATAGGGCTCAGTGAGCCTGGTTAACCACCCCCCATCACCAGAGAGAGTGCTGACTCCTGCTCTGGTCTGTTTACACCCCCTCATCCCCCCGATGTAGGACGGTCCCTTCAGACACAATGAACATGCTGAATAGCTACTCTTTATCTCGTGAGCAGTGCCAAATCCACACGCTTTGACAGCCTTCTGCTCGTGCACAGGACTTTAATTCATGTTTGTTGGGCTTTATTGCTCCACAGTATATCTACAATAGTGCATTTCAACATATAGAGGGAAATACAAGACACTATGCTTTTGTTGTGAATCATTCAATTTGTTGGTAAGATTCAAGCTCAACTGTGAACAAAATTCTAAAGTGCATTGAATCAGCTTGAAAAATTACTTTTTCTTATTTTAGTCGTTTGAATATCAAGGCACCTGTAGAAGTAGTTTTTTTTCTTTTTCTAGAAAATAATCAATCTCTGAGCCAAAAGCGTCACTTTATCTATTAGATGCCTTGACTTGTCCCCTGTGGGGCATATAAAGCTGACAGCAGGAATTGATCTTGGCTTGTTTTTCACAGTAGTCCGTCCATGCCGTCATCCTCGTTCACGTTGCAGGGCTTGTTTACTGCAGTTTGCATTTGCTGAAGGAAAAACATCCCCTCCTACTTGCTTAGGCTACTTAAATCTGTCCCTTTCACCGGGCAGTTGTAATGTCAGAAGGTAACAATGTTATATAGACTAGACAAATCCTGATTATGTAAATAGGTTTATTGGAAGACCAAGTTAATAGTCTGTTAAATATTAACCAACATTAGAAAGCTTTTCCAGTCATACATTTGAAGGCAAAGAAATGCACCCTATCAAAAGTGCACTGAGATCAGCTCAACATTTCGGAGACATAGATAAGTTATATATATATATATATATATATATATATATATATATATATATATATATATATATATATATATATATAAGACGTTTTAAAAGTTTATCTCACACCCAAAAATGAACTTTTGTCATTTGCTATCATTCTTGTTGTTTCATTGTATCTTTTATCCCAGTAAATGGATAAAAATGAATGAATTTCACTAATCAAAGGAGTTTGCAACGACGTTATGGTGTATAAATGATCACAGAATATTATTTTTTGCATGAACTACCGTTTTAAGTCGCCTGTAGGCGCAAGTCTACTTTAACCCCGCCTCTTTGGCGTTGATTGGACAACGTAGGTTGTTTTTGCAAAGCGATTGGCTACTGGGCTCGCCAGTCATATTTACAGCCTGTTATTTACCACAAGAGGGCTAGGAAGAGTGGGTATTCTGTTCGGGAGCTTCAACAGCTGATATGAGCGGCTAGCCTAACCAAATGCCTCAAGGAACAACGGGAGCTAAAACAAATAAAAGATAGTCGATCTATTTTTTTTATTTAGAGGCAGAAAAGCGCAATATGAGGCACGCATCGGCATCTAATGAAACTATGGAAAACTCCTCTCTCACCATGACAGACTTGTTCAAAATGTGCACTCAGTGCGAGCGGCTTAGTAAAAAGGTAAGAAAGCAAATAAGCGCTTGACAGCGAGTTTATCTAATAACAGATGTGCTTTTAGTTAACCTGTTTTCCTAGTCTATTTTTTTTTCATTGATTTTTTTGAATACTCTCCGTTTATTGAGTCCGTTTGCTGCAGTGCAGTCAGTTCTTTGTACTTGCATCATGAACACTGCTTGCTTGTTTTTCTCGGTCTTCTGTCATCGGATCAATAGACGCTCGTCTTTTATCAAAAACTGACAGTATTAAATACAGTGTCACATCGTCGAAATGCTGTTGTTTTTATTCAAGCAACGCAATAAATTCATATATGCAAGATTACCATTGTGTGGAACTGATATATATTGTTGCAAGAGGACAGACTGATTTGCTCACAGCATCAAGTTTAATAGTATTCAGTCATGTATTTCTAAAGGATTGCTTGCATATTCCTGTCTGAGTCAGCTATTTTGGCATGATTGTGTCACTGGTATATTGCTAACTCAGACAACCTTTTTGTTCATAGTGAATCTAGGTTGTTTCGAATCATTCTCTTTGTGCCTTTCACAGCTTCTATAGTATCAATAACTAATGAAGGATGTTCAAGGTCTTACTGTTGCTACTGATCGCATTAAGTACTATGTATTATGAAGAATTTTGTTTCTAATCCATGCCAGAGAAAATTCTAGAACCAGCCACTGATATTTGAGCTGAGGAAGGATGTTGTTTTTAATAGCTCTCAGTCTGATGCCAGTATTTCTTCGATATAATAATCACAGCTTCATGCCAAGTGCTTCTCTCTGGTTTTGACACGTATGTCGATCATGTAATAATGTTATTGATTTTGATGTTTTTAGGACGTTGGAGTGCGAATCCCCAGACCGGTGGGAAATGGACCAAGTAGATTCATTCCAGAGAAAGAGGTTAGTGTTAAAATCAACCCTGCCGGATTTAAAGCTGGCATGAATCACACTCCAACCATTATCACCCACCCACCCCACACTTTTTATTCTGGCATTGAAAGTTTACATTATCTTTATTCCTCTGTTGTCCCAGATACTTCAAGTCAGTAAATTGGATGAAAGAATACAGTCGATTTTTGAGGACGCCTTTGCAGTGCTCGGTCGCCTTGACAACATCTCCTTAGTGATGGGGTTCCATCCTCAGTATCTGGAGAACTTCCTTAAGACACAGCATTACCTGCTTCTGATGGACGGTCCATTGTCTCTGCACTGCAGACATTACATAGGGATAATGGTGAGATTGCAGACTCTATTTTTGCATGCAACTCAAAAATCACATTAATGGATTTTTCTAAAGGCACATTTGTCTTTAACAGGCCGCTGCCAGACACCAGTGCACGTATCTGGTCAACCTGCACGTGAATGACTTCCTGCAGGTCGGAGGTGATCCTAAGTGGTTGAACGGTCTGGAAGAAGCCCCACAGAAGCTGCAGGCTCTTGGGGAGCTCAATAAGATCCTGGCCCATCGCCCCTGGCTGCTCACCAAAGAACACATTGAGGTATGACTTCAACATCACAGTCACACATAGATACTCACCTACAGCTGTTAGGCAACTCTAACAAGCGCAAAGTAGTTTTATAATGCCGTTATAGAGAAATATTAGGTGTTAAGTCAGTCTGGTTTCAGTAGATATGAATTGTATTAGTTATAATGAGTTATAAAAATATGTGCCTTTTACATAGCACTTTTTTTTGTGGCAAATCTGATCATTTATTTAGAATATAGTACTTACTGCCATTTGAATGATCCTATTCTCTGATGAGCATAAATTGAATTCAAAGTCAGTTCATTTATTAAAATCATGTTGATTAGATTTCATAAATTAAAAGCATGTTAATTTGTGAATAAATATTTGTTTGGATATTATTTGGGGTTCCTAATATGAAAAATGTCAGGTAGAAACAATATCATTAAAAAAAGGCTAATTAAAGATTAAAATTCTTTTAAAAAAAAAAAGTTGTATTTAATAGTTTTGTGTAATATTCCTTGGTGATGATTCACAGCTTAATATTTAAAAAATATTTGTCAAATGTTATAATCTAAAATTGGGATATTCATGAATAAATAATTCATAAAATTTGCTAAATAAAGTCCTTGCCTTAAAAAAATGTAAATAGTAAATAAGTTGTGTGCACTCACGTATTTCCTGTGTATGGAAAATATGCTATTACTTTATACTTGATGGTTACGACATGAGTCATTAAACTGAAACTTTTCTTGAAAATGTTTTTTAAAACCACCTGAAACCAACACGAATATCAAGAGTACATTTCTAAGAATTAGACTTTTCAAATCTTTTTCCTTTTCTTTGTTGTGAACACTATTACATTTTATTGAACCTTAAATACATGTATATATTTTTTTCCTTTTTTTACAGCGTCTACTGAAGGCAGAGGAGCACAGCTGGTCGCTGGCCGAGCTGATCCATGTTGTAGTGCTACTTACGCTCTATCACTCTCTGGCCTCCTTTACATTTGGTTGCGGCATCAACCCTGACATCCACACAGACGGAGGACATACATTCAGGCCGCCCTCGCTCAGCGGTTACTGCGTTTGTGACATTGCTAATGGCAACGGTGTCCTGGAGGAGATGTTTGGGAACCAACAGGTGAGACAAAGGGAAATTTCTAATATTTGCTTGTCGTCCTGAAAAGGGATCTGTTGAATGCACGGAGCGCACAGTTCAAATTCCTGACCATAGAGTGTACATAAGCTTGTGATGACCTAGATTCCTTGTATGCGTGTGTTTAGGTGTCTGAGTTGTCTGGTGAGGTGGAAGTGTTGATGGAGAAGATGAAGCAGCTCCAGGAATCTCATGACGAAGAGGAAGCCAGTCAGGAGGAAATGGCCACTCGTTTTGAGAGGGAGAAGACCGAGAGCATGCTGGTGGTCACCTCAGGTAGATTTTTACAAATTTTTTAGGTTTGTTTTAAACAACAACTCCAGACTTGTATTAAAACAACATATTTGATCAACAGAGGACGAGGAGTGTGTACCATCGAGAGATGTTTCACGACACTTCGAAGACCCTAGTTATGGCTACAAGGACTTTTACAGAAGAGGAGAACAGGTGCCCACCCTCAGAGTGCAGGTGAGAAGAAAGTTGCATTGTCTCACTTGTTACCATTGGTAGACAAAAACAAAATAATAAAATAAAATAACAAAAATGCGATATTATCTTTCCTTTGACAGGACTATAATTGGGAAGATCACGGATTTTCCCTTGTGAATCGGCTGTATCCGGATTTTGGACAGCTTCTGGATGAAAAGTTCCAGATCGCTTACAATCTGACGTACAACACAATGGCGACACACCACGGTGTGGACACGTCAATGCTTCGTCGAGCCATCTGGAACTACACCCACTGCATGTTCGGGATTCGGTAAATCCCTCCGCTTTTTATTTATTATTTGTTCAGATATTGTTTAGATATTAGATGTTGTTTTATTCGTATGTAGTCATTTAAATCATATTGCTGAGCTATCTTTCTTTGACTGTCTAATAGGTACGATGATTATGATTATGGAGAAATTAACCAGCTGCTAGACCGCGGTTTTAAAGTCTACATCAAAACTATGGTGCGCACTCCAGAGAAGATCACCAAGAGGATGTACGACAGCTTCTGGAGGCAGTTCAAGCATTCTGAGAAAGTAAGAAGCACTTCAGACCAAAAAAGAAATGTTATTTTTGAAGGTTAAATCATCTCGGTTCAAGTTAATAATCATCTTTTACTTTGTCTTTCAGGTCCACGTTAATTTGCTTCTTATGGAAGCGCGCATGCAGGCGGAACTGCTCTACGCTCTGAGAGCGATCACTCGCTACATGACATGAAGTGCTGTTCTTGTCTACCTTTTTATTGTTTTTTACTGTTGTTGACGTTGGACACTTAAACGTAAAAAATGACAAAAAAATTGAAAAATAAAACTGAGGAAGAAGAAGAAGAAGAACAGGCGGCGGCAGAGGGCGATGACAAGGTTGTTTTGTTAAAAGAAGGAAAAAAAAAAAACAACAACGGTCAACTGAACCTACTTGCTGAATCACTTGTGTGGCTGCTCAGCCTGCAGTGCCAAAACTGGCCACTGGGGGAGTGGGGCCGTCTGAGCAAAATCCCTCTAGTGTTTAAGAGGACAAGCTGAGACTGCGGGCTTCTGGAGGCCAGACCTCCTTTAGTATTTCAAATGCATCTGCGATAAGATGCCATATAATCATATCTTCTTTTTGTGAGATGAGATTTAAAAAAAAAACAACAAAAAAAAACACACACACACAAATAGCAACTCCAGTGCAGAAAGACTGCACTAACACGACTATCTACTAGTGTTTTATTTTTTTTATATTGTTTTCATTTTTTGTTCAGCAGTGGCTAGAGATAGAAGCATTACTGATTTTGCATAAACGCGTGCCTAGTCATGCGCAGCACTGGCAACAGATGCTGAGGTGCCGTCTGTTCATGCTGCTTTTCTCAATTGAGAGGCCTCAAGACACCCAAACCATCACCCATTTGTATAAGCTAATCCAGGAACGATTGTGTTGGTGTGAGTGTGAGAGCGCAATTCAAAAAGTAATAGCTGTCTGAGCCCTTGTTAGAGTTTACTGTAAAACACCACTTTGTTTCATTATGACATTTCCAATGTGTGAATGCTATTTGGGGAATAGAGGGGGTAAAAAAAACCAAACATAGGCTCTTTTTGGGGTTTCACACATTAAAAATATCAAAGCACTTTTTTTAAACAATGTTAAGCTTCAGCTTTTATGTAGCCATTTTGTTTCGATGACCGGTTTCAATCTTTTTTTATTTGTGTTATTGACTTTCAAAGCAGTAAGGTCTTCCTTTTGTGACGTGCTTCCTGTTGCTCTGATCCATCCGCCTTATCTGTCTTCCTTTGAATGCACGGTCATCTTAACTCCTTGTTTTTATTTTGGGGTTTATTATTACTTAATACCTCCTGTTATATATCCTTAAATATCTAAGTGCTGTCTAGTGAGCAGAACTTTGTCTTACGTGGCTGCCTGTCGTACGCTACAATCTGTACAAAGCTAGACGCTGAACCAAGCGACCCGCACGCTTGTGGGGTAAACCATACTTGTTCTCATTATCAAAACTTAAACCAGTGTAACTAAACAGTTTAGTTTTGTTTTGTGTGTGTGTGTGTGTGTGTGCGCGCTCATTTTCTTTTCAAGCAGAGTGGATTCTCTGCTGTCTTTTTTTGTTTACTAAACCAGTTAAGTACTGCATTCTGATGATGGCAGGACTAGAGGGATGGTACTTTTTTTTGGAGATGGATATGAGGAGGTTTTAAGTCAGACTTGAGAGACTGATGTCAGTTACTGACAATTTTATAAGGAATTATTTGTAAAAAATAATAATAAAATAAAAATGGTATTTCACTGGTTGTATCATTTGTAATTTAATCAATCTTTCAGTTTTCTTCCCCCCAAAAAAGTTACATTAGGATGATGCATTACACCAAACATTTAGTATTAAATAAAATTTTTACAGTCCAAACATCTTATACCACGAGAACTGATGGTTATTTTTGTCCTTATTAACAATAACACACTTTAAGATATCATTTATATAACTTTTAGGTCACGTAATCAATGGTTTTATGTCCGTGAACATCCACCCACCAGCTGAGACCTTAGTAGCAAAGTGATATATCAGCACAGACACTACAGGGCTATAGAAAAGCATCCACTGCTGTGCACTAATGATTTCAACACAAGCAATTCATCCTCTCACAGTGAAGATTAAAGAAAGCAATATTGTTGACCAAGGAACAATAAGGAAATTTTCCCTTATGTTGTTTGTAATTTCCCTGTTTGTGGTTATGAGGCTGGTGGTCATTAAGTGCCAGTAAATGGCCATTCAATGGAAATCACCATAGGCTAGTTGTTGCTCATTTTAAAAGAAAAATCCCTTGGATGTTGTGCAGGAGTTAAACGGCTTCAGACTTCACATGATGGAGACTGAAAAGAAAATGTTAAATCGCGATAACGAGTGATTTGAATAAACTTCACAAAAATCCAGTTTTGGTCATTGGTTTCAAGCATGTATGTAAATGACCTCTAGGGCAGCTTTGTATGCTTCATATTAATGTATGGACTGTAGCTGTGAAGTGTAACCTGTTAAAAGGAGGGAATCCAGTGCCATATTATATCAATTTAATGTGATTGTATCAAGTATGACAATGTTTCTATTCTGTGTTCCTTACAAACTTTTCTGGAAGTGTCTGTTTAATAAAGTCTTTGAGATCATGAATATGCCCTTGAGTGATTTTTGCATGTACATAAGTTTGGTGTTTATGAACATAGGCTTGCCTTGTCCGACAAAATTCATGTTTTCTCCTATACAGCAGCATAAGGCTGTGTAATAAACATTTCAACTATTTTATTTAAAAAATGTGTTGGTCATAATTGACAAATTACCTATGTTCATAGTATCAAAAGACATTGGATTAAAGTGCAATATACACACCGGCTCATTCCTCTGCTTGCAGGTGTACATGCATATATATATATATATATATATACACACAGACAAGCTTGTGACATCTGGAGAGGAGGAGTGTGTCAGTGGAGCTTACGGAATGACGTCTTCAATATAAAAACGCTCTTTAAGTCTCTCAGCTACAGGCAAAAAGAGCAGCTCCCAGCATGCTTCCTGAACCTGTCTGACTCCATCATCAGAAGGCCACTGCAAAGCTCCTCCGTCTGTCCAAAACACAGGAAAAAAATGTATACATTTAAGTTCATACCAAAATTTTAGCCATTCAATTAAACAAGTGATTTCTTCATGACATATTTGTGCATGCTGTGTGACAGTGTCACAGCTGTACCGCTATAGAGCCGCAAGATCTCCAACAGCTCCTGAGTGTGTTGCGGCTCTCCATCTAAAGAGCAGTTCCACAGAGTCTGACACACCACAGCAGCCAAATGCCAGTCCTGAGGCCCCAAGTCACGCAGACAGTCGATGAGCCTGCAGTATGGAGAGAGAGAATGCATAGTACTTCTACATATTACAGTACTCTTAAAAGTTGAAAGCACATTAAAGAGAGGCGAGTTACTTCTGAGTGCTTCCCGTGGCTCTCAGCATGGCCCTGTTTTCTGGATCTGCAGATAGGTTGATGAGGACTCCACATGCAGAGAAACACACATCGGGGGTCTTGGAGTCCAGGAGGGTTACCACATACTGCTCCACTGAGACATAGAAGACCAACACAAACGTCAGCCACTGGGGGCTTGGAGACGGAAAAAGTGGCAGAAAGAGTCTCACACCTTTGTGCTGCATGATGAAGTGTCTCACGTCTTTGATCTGCGACAGATTTCCAAACACACGTGTGGCCTCCAAAACAGCATCCATACTGGAGCTCAGCAAGAGCTTTAGTAGCACTGCAATGACAGAAGGACAGGCAGGAGGGGGACGTTACTGAAAGACCAAGACAGATGCAACATGCAGGCTGTGTTCACACACACACACACACTTGTCTTACACTGTGAGATGTGTGTATGCTGGGAACGGACCACTGAGCTCTCGCCTTGGTAGAAAGACAGGTTGTTGATGGTGGCCACGGCATTAATCACCAACTCTTCACTTTCCTGCACACACCTGCACTCTGAGAGACAAGGACAAAGACAGAAAACTTACTCACAGAACGGCATTAATAATAGAATCCAGGATGCATTATAAATACGAGTAGCCTCATTCACTGTACATGTTTATTTCCTTGATCTGGACTAGATTCTAACACTGATTTAGAGCGACTCTAATAATTGAAAGCACTAAGAATTTCATAACATTGTTACATCTAGCAAATGGTTATTAAAGTTAACTAAAAAAAGAAATACCAGTAAACCAAATAAAGCTAGTTGACAAAACAATGTTTTCATTTGTTTAAACTTGAACTAAAACAATTAAAAAAATAACTAAAACTGAAATAAAAAAAAAATTGACAGGATAAACACCAAGACCTTTAAGGAAATGAAAATGAAGTGCACAATATAAAATGTAAACATTACTTAAATGTTAATAAACATATAATTGTATCTCAGTGATACTAAAATTAGACTGATCTCCAAATTAATATCGCTTTTTCTACTGTGCATTATAATGTTGTGATGGGGGTTTTGGTTTTATTTGCAGTAAAACAATGGTTAGTTTTTGTAAGGGTTTACTTGTCTGCTTTTGTACCTACTCTGAAGGATATAGGTTGCAGACAAATTAGCATCTTTATGAGTGAGTCATTGAAATATCAAATAAAATATTGATTTGTTCAATCAGAAGCTAAACTAGAACTGTCTGAAATAGTCACTGAATCATTCAACCAATTGTTGCAGAGATTCTGTTGTGGCTTTAACTTTAGTTGTCGGAGCAAAAACATACAGTAACTAATATAATTATTATTATTTACACCCCATTACAGAGCAAACTACTGTGCCGAATACTTTATTTCACATTCACCTGTCTAGACAAGTTATAGTACAGCAGCTCCAAGATGGTTCAATTCTTGGTACTGAAGATCAGATCTCACAGAGCGCTCATCAGGTGTCACTTCCTCCTTAAGTTTCGTAAACCATTTGTGTGTCAGTACTTTACGATAAATACAAAATTGAGGTAGTAAGAATCTGCCAGCGCTTGTGACTGTATTAAGATCCTGTATTTCCCGTTCGAAGTGCGGTTTGCTCTGTCAGTGTTTGTGTTTCAAGCTGCAAAGTGTGTGTTCGTTTCGAAACACCTTTTGTTGTGGTGAATGCTCAGTCATTGTTACCCTTGATTTCTCAGTTTCTTTTTCCTTCTCGATTTTTATTTTCATCATAACAGGATGTCACTTTAATGTAGCAGACATAAGTGAGAAACAATAAATCTCCCACCCATTTCCTCTCTAACTGTCCACATTACGGTTCTAACAGCTAAAGCATCCTCTAACTGCCATTTCTACCTGCAGGAATCGAGCAGAAAGTTTAAATATTGTTTCTCGAATTCCAAAAATGACACGGAATGTATATTTCCACAGGACACAAATCACTTTCTCTATTTCAAAAAGGAAATGCATAAGCACCTCTTCACAATTACATGCCTGCTTCTGAAACGCTCACATGCAGAACCAAAACCGAGCTTTCATCCATCACCATCAAACCACAGTGCAACATCTCTGAGAACACCAAGCTGCACAAAAATAGGGCTATGCATAATAAAAAAATGCAGTTTACAGTCTGGCTCTTCTCGTCATTGGCGAGGATGCAGTAACTTGAAGGCCTATGCCAGTAACTGATGTAGAGAGAACAGCATGTGATTGCACTGTGCAGAGCAACCAACTTGCACATTTACAGTTCAAGGAAGTAAACTTAGACTGAAACATCTGTGTTGCTGTGCGTTTAAAGTCACATCGCCTCTGCTAAGCATCTGTCACGTACCCAAAGCTTTGAGAGTGAAATCTGCATTGAAATGCATGAGTGAATTCACTATCTCTGAGTATCTCTGAAGTACGTTATCAGTGATTTTGTTGTAGGTGAATGAAATATAAACTAATTAACCACTTAGAGGAGTGTGTGTTTATTTCATGGTTATGTTTTGTACCCAGCACTTCCAGCAGCAGCTGTACACACAGTGTGTTGGCAGCCAGTGCCGTGCCCACGGTGGGATGGATGGCCAGGTTGGCCAGCAGTCTGATCAGTTTGACCAGGACGTCCTCTCTCTCAGGGCCACGGAATTGCTTAGGGGGCGATGGGGTTTCCTGGTAGACCTGAAAAAGATCTAAGAGGACATCTATCCCGCCTTCCTCCTCATAGACTCTCTCTCTGGCTTCAGTGCTTTTGGCTGTCAGATTTCCTAGTGTGAACAGGAGACGCACTACTAGATCCTGCACATAAAATAAGACACAGGGCAAGTGTGTTTACTAGTAGGTCGAAGACAACACATGCAATATAACATTTCATATTCATATACATACATTAACGCATTTATTCAATTTGTATTATTTAGCATTAATGGTTAAATGATTTCATTTACCTATCCCACTTTACAGAAATTTTGATTCTTTGCAAGGTGGAATATTATATATACACACACAAGTCCAAAGTTTATACTGAAAAATGTTATTTTACCAAAATAAGAGGAATCATATTAAATGAATAGTATTGTTTATTTAGTACTGACCTGAATACAATATTTCACATAAAAGTCCACAAGAGAAAATAATAGTTGAATTTATAAAAATTACCCCATTCAAGATTACATAAGCTTAATCCGTAATACTGAAAGATCCACAGCTGTGTCTTTTAGTGATAGTTGTTTGTCCAGATATATAATACTATTTTTATACTTATTTTATATTTATATCATATAGATTATATTTGTATACTTCATATTTATACTATATATATATATATATATATATATATATATATATATATATATATATATATATAAATAAAGTACTTTATTTTTCAAAAACGTAACACTCCATAGCGTACTGTATATATGCATTTTATACTTATATTTAAATAACTACACAAATACTAGGACTGCAGATCACCAGCATATATATCTAAAATATGTACCATAAAATGTTACCATTTATTGAATTATCATTGTGTGTTCTGAAGCAGTTTGAGAAATGTGTCAACTGTTTTTTTTTTCTTAAAGCACAAGTTGCATAGATTAAATATACCGCACACAAACAAATACCAATAATTACACACAGACCTATTATTTACTAAAATAAATTTAATGTTAAAATCAGGATTAAAGATTTACAGGCCTGATGTTTAGCAATTTGATGGTCCACTAAACCCATGCGAAAATCACTTGAAACTTCTCTGAATCCAACAGCCTTTGGTGAACTTTATTTTGTCATATGGTTTAAACAGATTTTCAACAACTCCTTTGTTTTCTTTTAGAATGTATGAAAAAGTGGGGTGCAGAGAGAGACCTCTGCCAGTAGTCTAGAGGACAGTATGTCCCTATGTGAGGCACAGGGTGTATGTGGGACTGTTTATGATACCTAGTACACAGCGAACTGTGTTTATTCTTTATGAGTTTGGGAGCACATGATCTCATTACTCTTAGAGCCAGAAGGAAAGAGAGAGAAGAACATCTGAACTGTCTGTACCGAAATAAAATGAACAGAAAAACACACACACCTTCATAGGCCACTGCTCAAGTTTCACTTAGGAGCAGAAAGCGGAACATGCAGCCTACAGTACATTCCTACATGTGTGTGTATGCTTGTTTCGTGTGTGGACAGTGGATAGATACTTGGGCCAAATTCACCTGTTTCCCGCTGTGTTTGCTTAGCAGGTCCAAAAATATGCTACAGCAACGTGGCGACTCAGCTAGTGCATGACAGCATTCAGTGTAGGTGGATAGCTTGCTAAAGGATGAACACACAAACATATTCACACATATCACATGGCACAACTTTATCAACATTAATCAAAAAGCTCAATTCCTCAAACTAAAATTAGAACTTACCTCAGCTGGCGGTTATTTAAAATGCATTTTACAGCATGCTTTTAAAACTTTTAACCAGTGGTTCTCATTCAGGCCTAAGAAAACTGCTAAGGGAAACTCCAGATGACTTCAAATAATTTGTAATAAAACATTACAAACAACACAATGCAAATGATTTGATGAGACATACTGTACACATACAGTGTTTCATTTAGGATATTTTATAAATGGAATACTTGAATTCTTTGTATTGTTGTATTTAAAAACAAAATGTATATTTATACATATTTACACATTTTTATCTTGCATTTATTTGTTTTTATCAAAAATTACATTTCATTTAACTATTTCCACAGAAGAATTGATATGAGGTACTCTTAACCAAATTTGCTTTCGAGGCCTGGAAAAGTAATGTAAATTAATAAATCTTATAACTCTATAAACATTTTTAGAATGAATATACATTTTTATAGCTATGTCAAGCTCTATAAAATTCATATATTAGGTAAAAAGCATTTAAAAACATATTGGCCTTAGAGTTAAGAAGGTCTAAAAACTAACTTCATTTGAATGCACACAAGTCATAATGACAACTGACAGACAGACTCACCTGAATATTCGGGCCACATTAATGCAGATGTCAAGGTCTTTGCGGTGGTTCTCCAGAATTAAGCAAAGAGTAGAGAATGCCTTGTTGGACAGGAAGGAAGGCCGAGACTCTGACTGGTCAGCTATATTTCTCAAAGCTGCTGTGACCTAGATGGGATCAAGAGGTCAAGACTGTGAGCAACAGTGTGTTTGAGAAAAACACACACACAAGAAATGTATGAGTATTTGTGTTTGGCGACTGAGCATGGATGAGGGACTGTGCTGCAGGTGTGCATGTGTGCACTACTGCCTAATGGGTAGAGATGCATATGAAAAAGGAAGCACTTATAATCAAGAAGAAATAACGGAAGGTCTTTAAAGTGGCCTCATAAATCTCTCCATCAAGAGCACAGGACACTGATTAGGGTACATGGTGGGTGCCTGCTAGAGCTACTTGGCCCATCAGGTCGTACTTTTATAAAAATCCTCATTTCCGTCTGCCAACAGACTAATGAGTGGCACAGCAATTGGCGCTGAACATCAAACCATGCGTGCATGAGTTAAGGAAGCTCATTTGGGCAGAGTTAAATCATTCCTGTGAGATGTACTTTGTGCTGGAGGAAAATTAAGTCAAATATGGACACGGAGAAGTGGAAAAAGGGCATCCTCCCAGACAAAAGCAAAAACAAAAGCAGAGGAAAAGCACATTAAAAATTGCCCTTTTCTTCGACCCCATGCAACCCCACCCTTATGAAGCGCTCATATTTTGTTCCATTTCGTTCCCAGAGCAGAGTTCTGAGAAACGTCCGGGTGGGGTTCAAGCATGCTAAATTCCTCCTGTTTTAAAGACTTCAAGACACAGATTTACAGTGTTTCCAATGCAAACCTATTTGTTTATCTAGGGTGGCGCGTGTGTGTTGCACAAAGCACTGTTCCAGCACATAGGGGAAGCACATAACCTCGGTCACGGTGGATATGCACGATGGGATCTTTTGTTTTGAGACAACAAAGAAAAAAGATGCTAATACATAACAGAGAATTCCTTTCTGTGATTTAAAGGGATAGTTCCACCAAAAATTCAGTCACAATTTATCCACCTTTATTTTGTTGCAAACCTGAATGACTTTCTTTCATCTGCGCAACATAAAATAAGACATTTTTAGAAGTGTTTCTTGTTCCATACAATGGAAGTCAATGGTAACCAAAATCGTTCTTTAACGTATCTGAGGCAAGCAAGCCAAACAGGTCATAAACAATTTGTAAAGGTTTTTCTGTGATTTCCTTTGCTTTATGGTATCTGGCTATATGTGTGTTTGTGAACATGAATGCCATACTGACAACAGGGTTACAGCTAACAATAAAGCAACTTTGACCTTGAAACCTGTCTAATCTAAGCAGCCATCAATGATTACCCACCTGTACCAGTATGTGTCCTGCGATGATACGCTGACCTTCGCCCTCTGACCCGTGAGAAGTTATGTTAGCTGAAGTTGAAGATGGACCATGCATCAGTCTCTTTGACAGCTGCAACAGTATAACGACGAAGCCTTTGGAAAGCAGCAGCCTGGAGAGGGTGCTGTTCCCTGAGAGGAGCTTCAGTGAGCCGACACAGTACAGCACGGCTTCACTTTTACTCCACACATCCTCACAATGGAGCAGAGACAGAAGGGAGTCTGTGTGTGGACACACATACACACAATGGGCTGATGTTGAAGATAATAACTGATTTTAGTTCAGTAACCGTTACTGTAGAGTTATGCAATAATCAGGTCTAACCTAGGATGCAGCCATTGAGGAACAGGGCGTCGTTGCTAGCGTTCCGGCTGATTTTGAAGACGAGTTTGCAGATGTTCAGCAAGTTGTTTCCACTCACATTGAGCTTGTAATACAGACAAAAGCAATAAGGCTACTGCTGGATTTCAAACTTTATATATACTAATAATCTCCTCTTATCTTACAAAGTGAAGGCTGTTTAAGATGAGACCCTGTAAATTATCATGTAGTTGGCCCATTTAAATTTTAGGTTTTTAAAAATACTATAATGTTTTTCTTGAAATGTAGTGTCTTTTTCTTATTTAGGGTCATGAACATGCTTGCAAAATGTCAGTATGAGCAAGTGTTGTGGAATGTGCGAACAAAATTGATATTATTAAATGTGCAATTATGCTTGTGGTGAAGTTTGACACATTTCATGTGTGCAGCTGCACAGACTTTTTTGATGTACTTTATGCAAGTAAAGCACTCAGAAGTGCTTTTCCACACCTCTTCTGTTTTAAATCTTAAAATGTTTTTTTTTTTTTATGTTCAAAAATAAGAAGTTAAAATGCTGCAACAATAATTTCCAGTTTAAAAAAAATTATATATATTTTTTGTAATGTACGGGAAGTATCGTTGAAGGTTACCTTATTTTTTTTTTTTTATAGGTGAATTTTATTTACTCAATTAGAATAAGTATCCACCTAATAAAAGACATATTGTGTGTGTGTCTATATACTCACTGCCAGAATAAGTTTGGCTAATGTTAGGTTAAGTCGATCCGATCCCACATCTATAAGCCTGAAGAGTGTTCTAAGGATGGCGGACCTCTTTTTAAACTGCCTTCCCAGCATGCCTCTCTCTGCCAGTGCTTCATGGAGACCATTGCATGCATTACACAGCTGTCCCACAATCTCATCTGACACGGCATCACCTAAAAGGGTTGTTTTTGAAAAAGACAAAACCTGATCAGTATACTGTATGTTCAAGTGCACAAAAAAAAGGTAACAGTGTCAAGGTCGCATTTCAAACCAAACGTCTCACACAGTATTAATTGCAGCATTGTCATCCTTCAACTGTCCCTGTGAAGGACAGTGAAAGAAGAGTAGTCTGTGGGGTACACAGCCTCTTTCATTCAGCTGAACTGATGTGTACACAGAGTTGGCTTACTGACATTTCACTGACATTTTGGCCCACATATCAACACCCACTGACAGAGTTAACATGGCCCTTCAGGGCAAATTCCCCCCTGTATGGTATGCATCATAAGTGCGTACTGTATATAATAGCTCTTTACTGTCTTTCCAAATATACTGGCTCTAAGCTCAACAACATGGTATGTCACTAAGTTTAAAGTTAGATTAGACTTAAATAGAGAATCAATATCTCTAAAAATCCCCTGGGCTCAATTAAAATTGATAAGTAATATTTTTTCATCTTTGCATCTTAGACTAGCTTTTGCTCGCGGAATAATTATCCATCTCTTCATGCTTTTTAACCATTTTGTGGACCGGCAATGCCTTATAACTTGCCTTTAGGGGATAAGTCACAGGCTGCATATTCCAAAGCCATTTTTGCTAAAACAAATGTTATTTCTCAAATCTGTTTCCAAGATGGTTGGCATTCTCCCCAACGGCACCCTCTGAGGATGCCACGGAGAATATGAATGGTATTTTATGCATGAACCGAGAGGCTCTTGGCACAATAAATATTTGATATTTATCTTTTAAATGAATTTCGATTGAATTTTCAAAGTGCTTAAATATTTACTGCTATTAGATGGCATTTCACAGTTCTTTTCCCAAACATGCTTTGACTTTCAAAGCTCTACACTGTGCCAAGCTCAACATAAGCTCTGTTTTTATTCCTCTGCATTCAGATATTGTGTTTTTCTTTCTCCCTGCAGATTTGCTTTCACTCTGGGACACATTTAAGTGCTAAAGTGCAGCTCTTTAGTATGAACTTGCATAAGCACAATACAATAACCCCACAACTGGGGCTATCTTTCTAAAGATGTTTTTGGACCATGAAGAAACTGTAACAGGGTGAATGGAAAACAAAACCCCCATGTTTTGGGGGGTTGACTATTTGTATCTTTGCACACTGTTACTTCTCTTAAATGATTTACAAAGATTCCATAAATAATAAAGACTCTAAGAAAATCTGAAAATCTTAGCAACATTACATTATATTCATATTTCTAAGAGCACGAACACAAGTAAAATAAAACATTTTCATGGAGGGTTATGTTAAAATTAAGTTTACAAAATATGATGAAAGTCATCAGGTATCAACTTTTTCAGGGTTGAAATCAGGGTTTTTGACCCTGAACAAAGCATTCTTTTTAATATGTTCATTGACCAATTCTGTGCAAACATATTGTTGGTTTGATGATGTTCAGCAAAACACAACGTGACCCTTTACTCTTCAAGGTCATCAGACCATTACTGGTGCATATTAAGCATACTCATAAGAGCAATTTAAACATCACCTGGTGCAAAAGACTCAAATTCTTGAAGGACAGGAAGAAGTTTAGTGTTCCAGAACACAGATTCATCCATGTTGTCATCTCCCGTGTCTCCATGCCCAAGCTTGACTTCTACAGCAGAATGAGATGGAGTGGGTGTCAGACAGACAAATATATAAACAGACAGACAGATGTACTTGATTGATCCCGGTAGGGAAACTCAGAGAGTTCACTCGAGCAGTTCTTAAAGCACATGAATACAGGATGTTCATCATAGCATGAAAAGGTCAGAGCTTCACACCCACACGCTTTTTCATTAGTGTCTGTTCTGTTCAAATGTCTCTGTGAGCATTTGCATTGTGGACGAGCTGCAGGAAGCAGTGGGTTGCGAAAACAACAGATCAAACAGCTATCAACTGGCATCTGGACAAAGAACCTTGAGAAACTGCTGCAGCAAAAGTGGTTTAGGTTTCCAATCCGATCAGATGTTTGCGGCTACAAGCAAGATTGCGAGACCTTTGCCTTGTTCAGCACGTGCTGGTTAGTGGTTTCAAGTGCAGAAAATTACAGATATAGCAATATACCTGGTTTTGATCCTCTTAAACTGGATACATCAGTTTGCAGTATCCTGTTAATCACAAAGACAAATAAATGTTTATACAGAGCAGACTGAGAGCATCAATGACATCACTGGTAAGATGAATTACAAAAACCTAGATGGATTATTAAAACATTTATATTTATATTTATATTTAACCTATACATTTTTTTTCAAAGTCTAAAGATAAAAATGCTTAATATGCACCAACATAAACACATGTTCAGAAGAAATATAACATTTATTAATTTATAAATGGCAGTATTATCATATAGTATTCCTTGCAGACACAAGAGGTCACTGTTGTGATATTCTGATCTATACATATTCTGCCTTTCACTGCCCAATTTGTTCTTTATATCTTTTTCTTTAAATGTTAGTGGAAAATAGATAACTTTCAAAATGTGCTTGTGTAAATGTTCATTCAAACATGCATGCATATGAGGGATACTACAACAGACAGGGAACAACAGGTTCATGTGCTTGTCTCAGAGCTAGTCATGGTGAATTTTATCTCAAATATCAAGATATCCATTAAAACGATTTAAGTCTTTACTGTCATTAAGAGCAGGTGAAACTCACATATTATTTCTCAAATACACTTGTACTGCTTACAATCCTCAATTTTTATAGTACAGTATAATGACATCATTCATCTTTATCATATGGGTCACATGGATATTTTTTAAGGACTGAAAATAAATGATGGTATGATTGAGCATATTTGTGGCATTGATCATGTTTGGGCTTTGTACTGTCTTGATAAAGCCTCATTGTTGATGGGATGCCTCGGCTGAGACGTGATCTCATCGCGTGAATCTCAAATGAGACTGTACTGGTGGTCAACAGACCAGTAAGCCAGCCAGCCACAAACTGCCTGCATAATCCAATATCACTCCATTAGCTACTATAACAAGGATAAGGTAGAGATATAGAGGGAGAGAGAGAGCTTGCTGCCTGATTTTAAATTACTATTAAATTCTAGAGTGTTAGTAAACGCATCCAAATTGGAAGCACTGCGATTTTCATAAGTGGGCATTCTGGGCAATGTATTAATGAGCGCGCTTGGATTTGAACAAACAAATCTTTTAGTGTGGTCTTACTGGTGGTTTACGCAGTTCTGCTGCATTTAAAAAATGGATGTACACAAAAGAGAAGGATAACTTTGGTAACAGAAGGACCACTGGGACCTACTGATCCTCAGAATGATTAAAAATAAACATGTTCAGTCTCTGAACAGGGTGTCCTGAGAGTCAACGAACATAAAAATGTTTTACCGCTCTTCTTTGGCACAGAGAATAAATCGATTTACGTAAGGAGTTTGATGATCCGTTGACAGTAGAGGTTTTTGACAAAGACCTGATGTGAGTCCCTGTCACAAACATGTTGCTTCAAAGCTACCCATCTACAGAGGTCTCAAACCTCTAAACGTGTGTTCAATGAAATTACAGATGTAAGAGTTCATTAAAAGAGCAATAAACCTTACCAATAAACAAGTCCACATAGAAGACAGCAAAAGAGATGTTTGTGCTCAAAAGCCTACCTGTGTTTAGTAGGCATGTGCAGGTCTGTTTCAGAGGAAGAATTTGTTGTATGCTCTGTAACATCAGAACAATGTAGCTTTTCTCTGTCACCTGGTCGGTCTGCTCTAATCCTTGTCTCTAGAGACATATCTGAATAGGCAGGCACACAACAACACAGCTTAGCAAAACAATAACAAAAATGGATAGAATAATACATTTAATCAACACATTTTTTTATGTTTTTAAGAGAAATTTCTTATGCTCATCAAGGACGCATTTATTTAATAAAAAAAATACAGTAAGCGCAAAACAGTAATATTGTGAAATATTACAATTTAAAATAAAAAAATAAAAAATATTAATCTTATTTTTAGCATTCTCATTCTTGTACGCTGATTTAGTGCTCAAAATGTTTTAGAAAAAAAAGATTTCTAAATATTATCAACAATATAAATATCAATAAATACTGAAAACTGTTGCACTGCTTAATAGTTTATATTTTTGGGGATTCTTTAATGAATATTTGAAAACAAAATGGTGCTTTAAACTTTTTTTTTTAATTCTTAAAAAAATATATATATACACATACAAATATATATATTAAAATATATATATACATACATTCATACGTAGACAATTTGTTTTAAGGTTCAATAGTTAACAACAATAGTAAACATGATCTAAGAATGAACAGTAATTCTACAGCATCTATTAATCTTGCTTGATGTTAATTTCAGCGTTTACTAATGCATTATTAAAATCACAAGTTGTGTTTGTTAACATTAGTTAATGCACTGTAAACTAACATGAATACAATGAAAAACTTTATTTTCATTAAGTTACATTAACAAAGATTAATAGATAATTTAATAAATAAATGACACGTAATAAATCGTAGAGACCTTTTCAAAGAGGAACAACCCCTATGTGTAATGACCTGGTACAGGGTAGTTGTCATCTGTTGGTTGGTTCATAAAGTGGTTTATTTTTATTATTATGTTAGATTTTATTGTTTTTATCTTGGTATATGCTTTCTACTATTTTGTGAAGCACTTTGGGCATTAAAATTGTGTTAAAACGTGCTATACAAATAAATAAAGTTGAAATGCATTGTTCAATATGTTAGTTAATATGTTAACTAATGTTGACAAATGGCACCTGATTGTAAGATGTAACCCTTTTTTCATTGAAAGGAGAAAAACAGAAAACAAACAGGTTAATAAAACAATGTTTTAGTTCTTTTCTTACTCTTTGTGTTTGGTGTCACGGGTGGTAGCCTGTTTATGGATGCTGTTCTAAGCAGTTTGGCTCGAGAACCTCCTGATCCTATTCTTGTATTCCCTCGTTCAGCTGGAGGTTTGGGGAGAGTTGCTTCATCAAGACCGCCATCCTCACCCAAGGACACAGACAGCCTGGGTTTCTGGGATCGAGAGACCTCTTGAATTACTGTTTCCTGTTTTCATTTGAATAGTCAGACATAAAGTTTTGAAAGGCTCCTTACACGTTCCAGTGGGCTGAGACGAGTTCCAGAGCCTGGCCTGGAGTCAGGAGCTTCGAAATGTCGGGCATGTAGACTAAAAAAGAAATTTGTGAAGCCAATTAAAACCAGCATACTAGTTTTATAAGTATTATCAAACAGCTAATGTTACAATTTAAGCACTTTAAAGAGAGCAACAGTGGTTCTTGAAAGAAAAAATTCCATTCATTTTCTGAATAATGCAACTGATTTCTAACAATGATTTCAAAACAGAGCCACTGTGAGCTACAAAGTTGTTAACTGATGATTAAATCATGGCTTGTAACTTTTAAATGAAGAGTTTGTTAAAAAAAAAATAATAATAAATGGGGAAAATATGGTATTTTGGGGCTACTGAAAAAGGCTACTGAAAAAGTGGACAGGTTCTGTTGCACTCTATAATCACAATTTATTCTACATATTATAATTATTTATGGATTTAGCAGACACTTTTATCCAAAGCGACTTACAGTGCATCCAGGCTAACATTTTTTACCTAACCTGTTCCCTGGGAATCAAACCCACAATATTTTGTGCTGCAAACACAAACCACGGAGCCACAGGAACATTAATAATAATAATAATGACTGAGCATGATACATTCTGAACAAGGGATAAATACATAATCTATTCATATTCAGTGTTGTTTTACCTAAATGCAGATGGTGGTCGTCCATCATGTGCACGAGAAGATGATTCTCCAAAGAGCTGCCGATGCTTCTCCTGAGGTGTGAAAGGTCGCTGTGTGGCAAGTGTTCTGAGAGAGCGACGAGCTTCTGACACTATCTCAGCACTCGTCTGTCTCCTGAGGCCAGTGCTCGTGTAGACATGCTCACTTTTATCCTGAAGCTCCATTAAAGACATGTTTGATCCATAGGGGTGTGTACCAGTATCAAGGGCCTGTAACCTTGTCCATCCTATAAGCAAAATTGGCTGGAAAACTAGTTGAAGGAGAAAAATTGATCTTTTGAACAAAATTTACTGCTTTTGTAAATATAAAGATTTAGCTGTTCCAGGAATATGAAGCAGACTTTTAAATGTATATTTTTCTGACATTCTCATCTTTATTACTTCAGTCTACATATACTATTACAGCTAGTGGTTTGCTGCCCTTTAAGACTTGTTTTACATTTTATTAATTTTTAAAATGCATCCCACACACAACCGATGTCATATAATCCTGGGTTGCTTTTCCCAAAAGCATCAATAGCCAAATACGGTTGCCTGTTCCACTGAAGTCTTTAGGTAACGACAGAACATGATACCAATTGCTTTTGGGAAACGCACCCGTGTGACAAGCATGCGCGTCCACGCATCGTCACCATGGAAACGCACAACGCTGCTTCAGTAGCTCTGGTGTAGCAAAACAAAACATCCAAAACATATAAAGCACAAAGAAACTAAAAAAATAGATAAATAAATAAACTCTTACAATGAACATCTCTATCTGTTGATCTTGTATTCAGGTGACAGACAATTAAAAAAAAATAAACCACAACAATAGTACTATCAAGCGTTGCCTGCAGTCTAAGTTACTTCTTTTCGTTAGACAACTTGTTGCTCCTAATAGACGATGTGAACAGCACAGAAAAACGATATTCCCATTTACCTTGATTTCCAAACGATTTAGGCCTTGATTTCACAGTTTTAAAGAGAGCATCTTTAATCCAGAAAGACGAGGTTGTGTGACAGCGGAAAGACGGACGCACGCACGCACCCCACAGGGTCAATCACGGCCACGCGCATGGTCATGTGACACAGGGAGGCTTTTGTTGTGTGAAACAGTCCATGGTGAAACCTTACTGCCTTTTTGCTTTTTTTCTGTCATCTTTTCTTCCAAATTATTTTTAAAGACTTATTTTTAAAACAAGTTAATTAGGAATCATAATCCATAATTACAAAAAGATTGTCCTAAAATATAACATTATTTCCAAAAGGAAAAGCACAGGTGAGTTCAAAACTTGACGTATTCGATAAAGAAAATACATTTTTTTTAATACATTCAATTGAAATACATTCAATTTTATTTAGCCTAGATAAAATAAAGCCTTAATTTATATTCCTCCCCAAAACTTATAGTATTTGCCTGGTATTCCGTGAAAAATCCTAAAATTCAGAGCCCACAGAGACGCCAAATGCAGCTGAGGCGAGACGTAATCACGCAAGAGACAACAGGTAAGCTGATAGCGTAGTAACTTCCCACAGCTCTTTTGTTCTCATTTTGAGAAACGGTCCACATTGTTTACTGTCCACCTTTTGACTAGATTGTTTACTAGAAACTTCAAAGATTTTAATTGGTGCTGATCAGAGTACTATTCATATTACTATTCATAATACTATTCATATTGCAAATCCAATACATGAAGCATTGGTCACAACATTTACTCTTTTTTTTTTTCTTTTCTTTCTTTCTTTTTTTTTTTTACACATATACAGCAGTAATTACTTTGCAAATAAGACTGACATGAGATGTCAGTCCAACACTTATACATATAAACCTACTGTTTCTCTGTTGAGTCAAATGCATATATGAGCATCTTTTGGCTCAGTGGTTAGATTTAAATAGCTCTACAAGCTTCATTCTCATGGATACAAGAAGTCTCATTGGTGTAATGTGATTGAAGGAGCTAGCCAATAAGGAGTTAGTACGAGAGTACTCATTGGCCAATAGCTGCATGGATATGGTTGCCCTCTTTCATTGTCACTAGGGGAGTGTGGTGCCAAGGATGGCAATCTTGATAACAGTATGTCATGTGTACTGTATTTCTCAGCTTGTCAGATTTTAGATAACACTTGCACGGAGTGCACACAACTGTATTTAGAGAGCTGCATGTACTGTGTAAATTTTATTATCTTGTGAACCTTGACACATACGCTCATACACCACTGGAGGTGGTTCCGCTTCTTCTATGTCACTGAGGTAAACTGGTTTGCTTTGCAAAGGAAGGACCATCATTTTCTTGCTGCTGTCTCCTTGGCAACAACTTCCTGATGGGCAGTCTTTGGACACACAATCGCTCCCTCACCTGGTGATAAGGAAAACATGAATGTATGACAAAGAATTTAAGTAATGAGTTTGATAAGAGAAAGTTTTATTTAATTGATATTTAATATTTAATTCGTATGAAATATTTAATTGAGTTTAAAGTAAAAGTTAAATTTAATGCCAACTTACTTTAATGAGATAATTGAAGTCCTCCACTTTTAGGCCTGTCTGGCTGTTGTAGTTCATATGCTGCTTTGCATATTTATCTGTGTTTGATTTGTGAACGTGTGATAGAGGAACAATCTGTTCAGGGGACTGTTCAGATTGTCAAGCCTCAGTTGTGCAAGTAACCAAATCCCAAAATACATTGCCGTCATGGTCAGTGTCTTATCCCAGCACCAACTCAGTCACTTGTTCTACCTTATTTGACATAAATAAAAACACCTGTGGTGTACCAGACATGCTTCAGCCTGCTCAGCATAAATAAAAACACATGGTCAAGCATGTACAGTAAGCCAGGATGAATTGTAAGGATAAAAATGGCATTGTTTTTGGTGCCATAACCTTGTGGCCAGCGCTTTGACATATGGTACAGCAGAGTTTGCTTTATATGTCACACACACATACACACAAGCATGCATATATATATATATATATATATATATATATATATATATATATATATATACAGTTGTTTGACTATAACCTTTATAGTATGGTGGTGAGAGACAAAAACCTGAATGGTTTGTTTTGGAATTAACATGAACATAAATATAGGCAGGATTTTGTTTTGCTTTTGGAAAATTTGTTGACCTTTCCATCTAACATACTAATCTGCTGAAAGAAAAAAAGTGAGAACAAGCAGCTGACTGCTTTGGTCACTGCCAGTTTCTTCTGTAACACAGTGCCTTTGATTATGACAGTGACGACAGACTGCTGATTGACTCATCTGCTCACGATGCTGTCCAGAAAAGCCAGCCACACTCTCTCACTTTGTTCTGTGAGCTCTGAGTGGGGTGATTTATATTTTAGACAAATATAGTAATTAATTCAGCAGCTGTTACACAAGATATAATGCAAAGAAGTGTTGAGGCTAAATATGGGCCATACTGGCCAACTTGTTGGCTGGTCCACCCAATGCATTTATGTAAAGAATAAGCAATAAGATTCTGGTGGATGAGCGCTGAGCCTCCAGTTGTGCACTTCTGTTCTATGGCAAATGGTAAATGCGATGGCTGTTAATCTGAGCATTCTATCCAATCCAAGCTTGCTCCTGCTGTACAACAGTCCCTGATTGGTCTTTACTCATCGTCGCTACCCATTATACCCACACATCATACCTGAAATTCAATTTCTATTGGTTGAACGTCCTGACATTTTTAAATGACATTGCAAAACATTGCATCATCATCATCACAACGCAATCCCAGATGTCCTATAGCTTTAGCAAAGACACATGTGAGGAATATGCATTTATATGGCGATTACATAAAATTCGGATTCAAATCTGTTTAAATATAGAATGAAAAGTATGTAAATAAGTAAATTATGCAATTGAGAAGGAAACTAAAACTGCTGATTTATTCAGCAACAGAGAAAGTGACTGCCTTTAATGGGTCATTGAAATATTTACTCAACAGATTAAAAAAATGCAAAAGCACCAGTATTTGTCACTTGAGTCATGAAGTGGTGCTGTTGTATCTTTTTAGACAGGTTATATTGACAATTAAACATAATTCACTTTATATTACGTTCTTGTTTATTCAACATTTGTGTAAAATCAGTATCTCATTTGCAGGCAAGCTGATATTCAGGGAAAACAACAGTATTGCTTATGTCATACTGCTGAACGACATCATGTTATAAATAAAAATAATAAATACAGGAGGTATTTTTGCACCAATATCTTGAATTTTGGTGTTATTCTTACCCCAACCCCCCATTAATTTCCAACCCTGGGTGATAATATTCACATTGTGCCTTTGGTCACAGTGACACACCTTTCAAAAAACCTTTCTGAGGATGTGCAGGACAATATTGTCACACACCCTGAGTTAAAAAAAGGCCCATTTTATCCACCCCCCTACACAGAATTGCACATAATGTGAAGGAATAATAAGACTAATGCACATTAATAATGTAAGATAATGGAATGTTGGCACAGCTAACATTAATTACAGATTAATCATTGCAGTCATAATGGCAGTTAATAGGATGCAGAGATATCACGCATTTACAGTATAATGAAACGTTAATGTATAATGTATAATGTCAGCCATCAAATGGTAAAGGACTTTTCTTTAATTCAAAATTTTCTTTAGATATGATTCTAAGAAGTTTATTTGAGGATTTCATTGGATGTGAACACAATGGGACTCTTTGTCTTCATTTCTTGTGTTTGTGGGATGCTACACTGCTGTTTGACTTCCCCCTCTCGCCTGTCCCTGTCCAAGATTTATGTAGGTACAGCCCTATTTTTCCTCTCACTGCTGATTAGAAGGTTCCCTAAGGACTGTCATAAATGTACTCTATTCTCTCTCTTTCTTTCTTTCACTCTTTCACCCCCCCCCCCATGCTTATGTCCATGGGTCTTTATGTCCACGGGCATATGGTGTTTGTGTCTGTGTAAAAAAAGGTCAGGGTGAATATAAAGTATCTATGTTATTATGTGAGAGATGCACATAATGGTGCTAATGAATCATTAATTTGGTCCACTTTCCTTTTGTAATCATGTCAGAAATCACTAAGGCCACAGATTGTATACAGTAGATTATCACTCTATTGTCTCACTAAGAATAGGGACTCATTTATTCTGTCTCGGTGACATAGAAAGATTGTAATAAAAGAGAGAGAATGGTCACTGAAGGATGAAAGGGATAGGAGAAAAGGATCCCAGATCAGATTGTAGAGAATCTTTGTTGGACATTACAACAGTATCAAGTGCTAAATACTTCCCTCTCTGTCCCTGCCATGCATACACAGGTGTGTTTGAGAGAAATGTTTTTATTAAAAATGAATGATCTAGAATTAAATTCTTGTGAACTGGATGGTAAAAAATTAGAAATGGCAGGACAAATAGTAGAAATGATAGTCTGACTCTTATGATTCATGACGACACATTGCAGTCAGACGTTTATTTAAGTTATTTAAAAAGGTATTTTATAGTACTCAGTCTTCTCGTCTGAGTCATGTGTGACCTTTTGTGAATATGTACATTAGGCTTAGATGATCTGAGTTTGAATCCTGGCTCATAGTCTTTTTACAGTCTTGTTTCCTGCTCTCCTATCCAATCCTGTTGATTTTATGAATATGATGTAGGCTATAAATACTGCTGTGTGAGATGCAGCACTAGAAGAGGAGACATACTAAACAGGGATGAAGTCCCTGTGACTGGTTCAAGTGTACTAGATACAGTTGTTAAATGAGACTGAAGATAGGATTACCACAGATTCACAGGATCTTGAGCTGTGCAATTAGATCAGGCCTCTGTTGGTTGAAAAAGAGCAAGGCAATGCACAGCTGATTGAGTAGATTGATGTGTCCTTCACTTAAGGATTTCTCTTTCTGCATTGATTTCAGGTTCTCACTGATCACAGCGCTGCACATGATCCTGTATGGTGTGTGGATTTTGAGTGCAGCCTTTCAATAGAATATTAAAGTGAATAAAATAACTGTGCCTTTTATTTCACAACACTATCATAGTTCTCACAAAACAAATTATGCATAATGATAGAAAAACTGTGAAAATTGTACAGCATTCATTTGAAGACTGACAGTAAATAGCAGCATTGCTCTAAATTTTGGCTTAATGCAGAGATGTAATCTTTATCTTTCGGCACTGAACAAACCCCTTTCCACCTTGTAGAAACATATGTGCCCAAATAAGCACTAAAGAAGAAAAACAAGTAATCTTTACTAATCACTAATTGGCTCATTAGTTGTTAGATGACTAGCTGACTATCCTGTCCCACCCCTGCTCTAAATGCTGAGTGTATACATGCCTTTGTCCTGCTGGTGAACTGTACGTGTAGTGTGTGACAAGGCCTAATGGTGTTTTCAGTTACGTCACACTGCTTTGAGGCAGATTGTATTCTTCTGCCTAATGGATAGTAAACCTGAGATCCCTCACACTGGCTCTCTCTCTCTCTCTTTTTGTGTCTCTGTCACTCTTTTACCATGTCACACTATCCCTTCAGCAATGACATCACCACACCACAGCCTAGTTCTCCAATCCCATGTCATCAGTCTCTCCTCACACAGCTTTTGAGTGGTCAGACGCAGCACTGACAGGTCTTGTCTCACCCGAGGAGTCAGAGGTGAAGGCATCCATGGCACGCCCGTGATACACACTATATTCATCCATTTGCCAATTTAAAGCACTTTATTTGTAGTTTACACACAAATGCACCGTAATAATAATACCTCACGCTGTACACACCTAATTGCACACACTGTTACTTATCTGTCATCATAGATATACTGATGTGCTCACATGTGAGTGAGACTGAAATATCATAAAGCATGATGCTTTGGCATTAAGACACATTTTGACTAATTTTTCTCTTCACAGCACACTGAGACCATGGCATGCATTGTTATTATGAGGTCTTACTGGAATTATTTTGTAATACTTATATTATTATAGAATTAATATATTTAGATTTTTTTTAGCTTAATTTGAATTTTTTTACTTTTGTCATTTTAGTACTTCAGCAGCTTTAGTACTTAAAATGATTTATTTCACATATTTGCCAAGGCAGCATTTCCTCGTTTTTTTAATCTATTGTTTTATTTTATTTCAGTTCCCAAAATATGTTTTTTGTAGCAGTTTTATTTGTATCTTTAGTCAGCAGTAACTACACTGGTCTTAAAGCAAGATTTATATAAAATGTATTCATTTTAATATAGACCTTTTAACTTTGAAGTCAGATTTGTTTTCTGACTCAGAATATTGTTCCCACAGCAAACATCACTCCTTGAATACACACACAAATACACAGACCTCTGATCCATAGTATTGGTAAAGCAAAATTGCCTGTAGAGTTATATAACCATCCTTGAACTTTGGGTGAGTGCATCTGTGTTTCAATAGGACAGGTGGGGAATTCCAGACATTTCTTATGGCCCTGACAGCGAGGGACAGTCAACACTGTCTATTGGTTGTCGAGCATTTTATGTCACTCACTTGTAAGTTTGAACTCTTATATTATTATGTAGAGAAGAGATGCTGACAACTTTATTGACATTAAACCTTGTACCTGACACTTGGAGAGTACATTAAGGTGTACCAAAGTCAAATTAATCAGGTTTAAATGAGGCTTTACTATATATATATATTTCTGCAGTGCACAATATAAAATATTTTATCTGTGCACCATAACTTCACAAGGGAATGATCCAAAGTTTATTGGAACACCTGACAAATGTATTCATTTTCAAAGATCGTAGTCTTTTGCCAAAGTGACTGCTTTGTTAAGAGGTCACTGAAAATAAGCCACAGCATAGTTGATGGAAAGTCTTCTTGTTGGGACTTGTTTAAGGTTTAAATGGATTGAATTTTAAATGAACTTATAAAAACAGCAGAGGAATACTGTATAGCTCAACCAAGCTTTATTTACATGCGCAACATTTCTTATACAAACTAGATTACAATTCAAAATGGAGTACACAGGAAAAATACTCACAAACATCTAGTAGAGAAGTCATATGACTATGAGATAAGAAGTAAAAGATCAAATGTAATAAGCAGAAGGAGGTGAGGGAAGAAGGCTATGCTCAAGGTGGGAAAATGTGGAAATAGCGGGATTTGCTGATTTTAATGATGGGTGTAGTAAACAAAACCTGTATTGTTTGAGGAAGCTCAACTGGTTGTAAATGGGAAGGAATTGTATCTTTGTCTGTGTCAGTCATCTGGAAAAACAATAATTTTATGGTTTATTTTTCTAGTGAAAGAGGTGTAAGAATACAGGCAAGGCAATTTTTGAGACAATAAAAATATTGTCTCTGAAATAATTTACAAGGTTCAGATGTATTGTAGGGGCAGTTTACCAATTCATTGCGTACTGGATATCATTAAATACAATTTGAGTTTGACAATTGAATATGATGAAAACAAAAGCTTTAGGTTGTGGAATCTTTGAGAGTAAAGCAGGTGTGTCAGACATATGGCTTAAATTATGCATTCATTTATTATATCGGTATTTTGTACTAGATTTGACTTTTTACCTACATTAGGACAGATAAACACTTTCATTTATATCATTGCATGTTCTTACATCTAAACTTATCTTTTCTTGTCAATGATGTTTGATTAATATTCTCTAATTACCAAATTTGCAAGCATATAATCAAAAGATATGTGAAATATTAAATTGAATCTGCTCTGCTTTTGTTTTAACACATTATTGGTTATCAGTGCAGCTTTTTTTCATTTATTAAATGCATGTAGTGTGCATCAAGAGTTAAATGCATACAGTAATGTCTCTTTTGACACACCTGCTGTATGCTATGTCTGTCCAACTGCCCAATTAATAACTACATTATTTTGTTCAACACATGGACTTAGGAAGGTATATCTGAATTAACACTAAATTTCATAAGTATAGCAGGATGTATACATATATATGCATTGCAAATGATGCATATGTACATTTACATGCATGCATACAAGGATGTATGCAGTGTAGGGAAACACAGAACATTAGGATTTTATCATGGTTTGTGCTAATAGTTGAGCACAACTGAACAAACAAACAAACAAACAAAAAGTTTAATAAAGTGAACCCCCCCAAAAAGACATCAAGAAACTGACAATAACACAGGATTGATTCCTGTTGCTTCATCTCCTTACTTCAGAAGACTGTTGTTCATGTACAAATGTCCATAAAACATTTATGAAATTGTGTACAGCCAGGTTGCAGTTAATTCAAGACGAGGCCCTGATGTTGTAATAGAGACCCCACTCTCCCCTGAGCAATAGTGATGCATTTTGCATACAGGGACAGAAAAGTCCCCAATTTCACTGTGTGGGTTTTGTGATTTTGGCTGACAGCATCTCCTACATTTTCAAGTAATTTGGCAAATATATAAAAGATAGCTTATTGTTTTTGCTCAGTAAAGATGGCTTCCACAGGAAAGGCCCATCCATCGTTGAATGCTGCCATGATGCTAAATGCTAATGCTAATCAATTGTCCTTGTGGCCAGGGAAACACTGATGGCCTTAATAATAGGACAGGGCTCAACACTGATTATTTAGCACCTGGTATGGCATGGAAAGTCCACGAAGAAAGTTAATATTTACTTAATTCCATTTGGCTACATTTATATGCGAGAAGTCCAAATATAACTTTGCTGGCTAAATAAGTTGCCTCCACCTGCTAAGCTTTCAATTTTACCACTTTTTTTGTACAGTTACAGACAGTACACACAAATTAATTACTTCTTACATGGTTATATTCAATCACAAAAATGTATTACTTAAGTATTATTATGAGGCAACTATATTTCAGATTCGGAAGTAGACTAACTACTGAATGGTAACAGTGAATTAAAAATGAAAGCAATGGTTGAAGTGCACGGTGTCCAGCTACATTACTCCACCTGAGCTCTGTAATTTTTCAGGTTAAGTATCCACCTCTATATCGATCAGTGACTACACGGTTAGTGCTTAGAGGATGACAGAAGTAGCCAATCATTTAACAAAAATGTTAGGGAAAGCAGAGAGAGACCCAAGCCAAGGAAACTATGTTTATGACAGAAACGCTACAACAGGCCTCTTTAAATTTCTTTTTAGATTACATCACCACTAAACAAAGCATAATTTCAAACATTGCATAATCTTGCATAATGATCTGTGAGTTCACTGTTTGTTTGTTTCTCCAATGGGCAGTCTTTTGTTATAGTCTCGGTCTGCTGAACAGAAGGTAAACATCATCAGGATGTTGTAGTCAAATGGACCTGTAAACAGGCATATCGTCCAGTGCTTGCTGCAGACAGCAAACTCGGCAAAGGATACTTCAAGTCTGTTGGATGGTTTTTTTTTTTTGTGTCGTTTTTGCAGGATATTTCTTTGTAGTTGTTATTCTGTTGTTTGTTGTTATCTCTGCAGTTCTGAGCTTAGATAGAGAGAAGGAAAAGTAAGTAAGACTCAAATAAGAAATTTAATAAGAAAAACAAAACGCATCCTGTGCAGTATAAGGGGCCATTCAAACAAAAAGTGATTTTGCATTCCACTGCAGTACTTTTCCATTGGTTTTTCTATGTAAACGTGGTACTCAGACTGCTTTGACCAGTCTGCTTGTGTGTCGGGTCTTTGCAGCATCTCACACATTGACGCAGCATTCCAAAAAATGCAGCGCTCAAGTTGAAAGATGCATAAAAGACAGTGTCTCTAGACCTTATGTCCATTCTACTGTTATGCATCCTGCCTTTGTCCTGTTTGAATGGCCCCTATTAAAATATTTATTTCCTAATCGAACTGAAATTTGATTTTTTATCAATTTATTTGCCTTTTATCAAATTGCCTTTTTGTTTCTCCATGTCATGGACAGCCATTGTATGACTGCATATTTTGGCTTACCTAAGTGACTGCCGTCAGCCAGGCACCCAACTTTGATTGGATTGCTTCGTCCCGGTGAAGTTTCCCACAGGATTCAGACTAACTGCGTTTTGCACCAGTGCATCAAAGTTAAAATCTAGTCCATCAGAATCCATTAGTTCTGAGCGAATTATGGAATCCACATCGCAATCCAGACTGCCATTAAACATGTCCAGGTCCAAGTCTGATGGAAAACAATCTGTTCCTGAGGGGTGATAGATCCCCACCCCGTTACTTCCATTCAGGCCAGAGTAAAGCGAAGTCTCGGTCATCAACATGGAGGGTTGTGGCTGGAGGTGCTGTTTTGCGGAGACTAAATTATTAGCATCGTTAGCTAGACTCTGCGCCCTGTTGTTGGAGAGGGAACGCAAAGAACCCTGGACATTGGGCCCCTGTTGCTTGTTCTGGAGGTGGCTGCTTCGCCCATTGAGCACAGAACTGAAGGATGACATCATGGGGTCATTACGCATCATGAGGCCATTGCGAAGACGGGAGTTTTGAGAGGTGACAGCAGCGCTGGCCTGTGATATGAGTGGGTCGGACTGCGTCATCATGACGTCACTATGACTGTGCGTGACCAGAGAATCAGAATTCAGCAGCTCCTGAAGTGAGTTCCCAAAACAAGAAACACTAGAGAATGACATTTGCTTGTTTTCCTGGATGGTCTGCATGGGCGTCTGACGTAGGCCTCCTGCTGTAGAACCAAAAATGGTGTTACTGAATCCTCCGGTGTTGTTGCTCACAGTTTGGGATGAAGAGGAGCTTGTTGGTGACGTGGTGCTCTTGGAGCCAAAATTTAATGCAGAAGACCCTTGAACTACTTGCACTTTTGTGGCAATGTTGTCCAACAGATCGACCATTAGGTTGCCAGCCTCATTGAGATTCATTGTGCCAGTTAAGTCAGCTAGCCCGGGAAGTTCAGCAGGGCACGTTTTGGAGTTTGATGAGGATGACGAAGGGGGAGAAAGACTGCTGGGGCTGGAGTAGAGCATTGGAGACAGGGGTGGGCCATCTGTAACATCATCAAGCTCTGGATTGGCCAGGATAGGTGACAGGCGTCCACTCACGGTGCTAGCGTTGGAGTTAGTTCGTGAGCGGAAGTCAGTCCAACAGGATTCTAGTTCATCGCTGCTCCGGGAAGTGGGACTTCCTGGCCACTTGGACAGACCACCAGCAGAAACATTCTCCAGCGAACCCTCCTGGGCAGCCTGCAGTGCTGCCTTTTTCTTGGCTGCACGCCCACGTGCAGTCTTGGTGTATTTGTTACCATTGTCCATGGAGACTGCACGTCGCCTTGGCGCTTTACCTCCCCGCCCCCCTTCAGGATTGATCATCCACCATGAGCTCTTTCCAGTCCCCTCATTCTGTACACGGATAAAACGGCTATGCAAAGACAGGTTATGCCGGATGGAGTTCTAGAAAGAAAGCAGAAAGAGAGCAGAGAAACGGATGGTTATTAATCATACCATCACATGATTCAGGAAATAATCACTTGATACAAGTATATCTATCTATCTTTCTATCTATCTGCAATTTATGTAACGTACAGGACACCAACCTAATTATGATATCTGAAGAGCAGGTACCTTCCAGCACTAATGAATAGGAAACAAGTGGAAAATAGCTGTCATTGTGTATTACACGTACAATGTGATCTCAAGAGGCTGAGAAAGCACATTGTGCCGTGTAAATATACTAACTTAGCAAAGGAAACGTTTTACAGCTGGTAACCTTGGCAGAACAGAGAGGTTACATTTCTAAAACATTTTCTCTTCCTTCAATAATGCAAAAAGATGCACTAGGATATACAGACATCAATATATGCTAAATATTTAAATTATCATATACGTTCTAATATATACCGCGCCTTATTATTTACAACTCTCAGACATAAAAACATAGTTCATGTTGATGGGCACATTTTTCAACTTAAGTACCCCGTCCCGTGACTCCCGAGATGTGTGTGTTGAGCTATGATGGGTGATACCATGGATACCGGTGTTTACAGTGCCAAGTCTCTCAAGAGATTAATGACATAATGTTTGTGTGTGTGAGGGAAAAGAGGCGGAAGGGTATGAATAAAACCTCAAAGGAGCAGCATGTTGTGAATAAAGTCACTAAAACCGATTCATTTTTTTCCTCTGCTGGCTTGGCGGCTCTAAACAAACTTGTGGCGATGACACCAAAAACAAACTTATGCCAATTAAATCAAATATAGTACATTTTCTCCTTTCTTTCCATGCATATACCTCTCTTAATTGAACTTTTCCTGTTCTTGGTAAGGCCCCCAGGAGAAAACTTTAATAAGTGTTTATTGAGTGTTTTGGCATGCGTTTTGATTGTCAGAGTATCAGTGTCTTTGTGGTTGTTAACACTTCTCAGAGCTGACTCATACCCTGTAGCAACTCTACTGCCCTTGCCCTGCCATAAAATATAATATAGCTTGCAGAAAAAGAAAAGGGTTTGGATTTATATCCCTCCACATGAGATTTTTGTGCAGGAAGCGCCCAGCTCAAACGTAGCAATCCATACACAGTATACATACAAATGATGAAATGCACAAGTGTAGTGCACACACCCTGTAAACCCTATAATTATCCTCTCAGTCAGAAAATACATACCCACACTTTCTTTAATCTGCAAAGCTCATCCTTTCAGCCTGAAACTAATGGGATACTAACAATATTTCGGTCTTTTAATGCTAAAAAATTACAAACTCTAAAACATCTACATTTTTACCTGTTGCGTTTACATTTTGTGTCATTCTGTGTCTATGTCTAGTAGTCAGTATGATGCGTATGATCTCTCTGCACACGTGTGTGTGTGTGTGTGTGTTGGGGAGGCTGTTAACTGAGCGCCCAGCTGCATACAGAATCTCTCTGGAACACAGAGACCTTTTTGTCCGTCAGCAACATGTGGTAACAATCCATCAATGTCAGCAGACACGCAATGCACACACACGCAACTATGGCTTCGCTCACATTCTTCTTCTGAGAGATGTGTTTTGGTTATCTGGTGCTCTCTGTGAATGTTATTGCACTCTGACTGGTAATTTTTGTTATGTCAGGAAGCCAGTGACTAAACAAACCTGTAACCAGCAGGCACTTGCCCACAAATCAACCAAACCCAAACCACAGGGATATAAACCTGCCAACCCTTACGAAAGAGTTAGACGGGAGAAAATTATATTGATTAAGAGGACATTTTAAATATTGAGACAATCTAACTGTAGGTTTGTCATAATTTTGATGTTGAGACTATGGCTGAGCAATAGCTAAGTAAATGTTGGATTACAAAGCAGAAAAAAGAAGGATAGATTTTTCACAATATTCATCATATATCTTAATATTATGTACTTAATACATAAAAAAAAAATCACATTAGACTTCAGTGAAATGTTTAATTCACTGTGATATATTAAATCATAGTTTCGAATCTGGTTGATTCAAATAAATAAATCAAAATGACATTTTTGCTAATTAAGTTTAAATCAAGATGGTAGTGAAACATCTGTCTTGATGCTCTCATTCTTACCAGATGTGAGAAAAGACAACTGAAAAAGAAACTGACACACTCTTTAAAAGGCCAAAAAAGGAAAAATAAAAGAAAATATTTTAGTACACAACATAATATGATGAAAAATTAATTCTGAACATATTAATTATAAATATTATATACTATATATCAATCAGCCCAATAGCATAGGTCTTATTTTTCCATGTAAATGCAGAAAGAGCAACTAATCTCTTTCTCTTACACCATGCCACATAAGAAAACACAATTCACATCTTCATAAGGACCCATAAAAGTCCTTCCCCCACCCCGTCTTCATCACACACATACCCAGCATTATTTCAGCAGCAGGGGCACACACTTACTGCAATAACTCAAGGCAGGGCCATTGTATGAATATAGGTTTGGCAGCTAAACATTTCACTGCGGTTGCCTTTCAATGATATGCAGACTGTGTGTGTGTGTGTGCGTGTGTGTGTGAGTGAGACAGGGTGTACACAGAAGTTACATTTCCTGAAATCTGCAGGAATAGATCTTATTTCTTAGCAAGCCCAAGTACTGATTTTCTTAGTATTTGGTCCATGTGTGCTTTTATGTTTGTGACCAAAAGGAAAAGAAAACATTCAGAGTCTAGTGTTTATGTTTTTTGGGAAGGGTCAGAGCAGAGGAAAGTTAGAAAAAGACAAAACAAGTTTGAGAGAGAATGTGAGGGAAGAAAACAGGGCACTTGAGCAGTTTAGAAATAAACAGATAGAAATAAATAGACCAGTGTTAAAGGGATACGAAATAAAAAAAAAATCATTAATCACCGCCATGTTGTTCCAAACCCGTAAAAGCTTTGTTTTGATATTTTGGATGAATCGCATAAGGTGATTCGCATACAAAAATTGTTTCCGTCGCTTCATAACATTAGAGTTGAAGCACTGATAGCAGATGGACTATTCTGACAATTTCTTTCATACTTTTCTGGACCTTGACTGTAACTTACCTGGCAGTCTATGGGACAGTCACAAGCCTCCCAGTTTTAATCCAAAATATCTTAAATTGTGTTCCGAGGACAAACAAAGCTTTTACGGGTTTGGAACAACATGGCGGTAAGTGATTAATGACAATATTTTCATTTCGCATCCCTTTAACACTGGTCTATGTATTTCTATCGGTTTATTTCTAAAGTGCCCTGTTTTCTTCCCTCACAAACTCTCTCAAACTTTAAGAGTAAATTTTTTGACTAATTTAATGCATTATTTATATATATATATATATATATATATATATATATATATATATATATATATATATATATATAAGGGCCGGGACTCGATTAAAAAAATTAATCTAATTAATTAGAGGCTTTGTAATTAATTAATCGAAATGAATCGCATTTTAATCGCATATAAATATTTGACCTGAGAACAGTGAGAAGTAATTTTTTTCACATGGATTTATAGTATACCATTGAATAATGACTGAATAAGCTTAAGCAACAAAATATTGTTTATTTTTGTTCAACCAAGTCTAGCAGACCAGTGCAATTTTTTCCATGAAGTGTAGCAATAGCATATTTAGAAACAATTTAGAAATAGTATGTAATAAACAAATCTCCATATTCATCGGGAAGAAGGAGGCGGGAACCGGCGCACAATCAAAACCATTTTAATTAGGGATGCACCGAAATTTCGGCCACCGAAAATTTTCGGCCGAAAATGGCCTTTTCGGTTTTCGGCCGATAGACTTTTATCACCGAAACAACACGGCCGAAATGTTGTGATGACGCAAACAGAAACCGCGACCTGCACGTGCACCTGCATAGCAAAGACCACGAGCTCCCCGCAACATTCACTTAACACCAGTGAGAACATTCTCTCTCTTCTTACTCCTTTATTCGCAGCACTAAAGCGTCTCCTAACAAAGAGATTAAGACGGACCACGAAGTAAAAACAAAGAAAAGTACAGTCTTATAAAGTCTGTGAGCACACGTCTCACTGAGATCTTTTCGGATCCTCTGCACTTCATCGCGAATGTGCTTGATCCGCGTTATAATGACCATTACTTGGATGCGGAAATAAGGCAGCGCACACGAGAAATGATCCAGGCCGCGCTGGATGCGGAGAACCCGCGTGGAGACGGAGAAGCGCCAAGCGCAGAAGACAGATCAGAGCGCAGAAAAAAAGACTCGTCTCTGCACCAGATGAGGGGCATGCACCATCGTTGTCTGATATGTTCAGTGGAATTCTGCAAGAAAGTGCCTCAAATAATAATAATACGTTGGCTATTTTGTTCTTATACACACACACACAAACATATATGCATACATAATATCAGATTGTAGCCATATTTATGCTAGATTTCTGCTTTAATTTGATAAAAATGTTTATTTATGCCCTGGCCCTATTTAAATACAGTCTCTCAAATATTTCTCAAATGTCAGGCAGATGACAAGCTCAACTGCTCAACAGCTAGATGGTTATCTGTCTGAAGTCCCCATCCACAGAAGTGATAACAGTCTTGCCAACTGGAGAAGTAATGCACTTTCTAGTCCTACATAGAAAAATTTCAAATGCACTTCACCTAAATGCACTTTGTTTTTATGAGAGAACTGTTCATTTTAAAACCTTTCTGCAGGTCAGTAGGCCTGTACATTATTATTAAATATACACATGAGTGGGATAAATTTTTAGTTTGAATTTTATTTTATACTGTGCATTGTTGCAATGTGCTTAATAAATATTTACATCATTTGTAATTATGTATTTTTATGTTTTTTTTTTAATAAGTTATGTAATTGTAATTATCTTTGAAACTTTAATATTAATTTATGCAATTGCAATGTCTTAATTTTAGTAAAGTTAGTACACGGTCATAGCAATAAATGCAATGGTACTAATAATTGGCATAATTTATTTCGGTGTTTCGGTTTCGGTTTTCGGCCTTGGTTTTCTCTTTTTCGGTTTTCGGTTTCGGCCAAGAATTTTCATTTCGGTGCATCCCTAATTTTAATACTCAAAAGTAAACACAAAGCAGCGCGTCAGCCCCTCACGGCGACTGACGCGCACAAATAAAAAGCAAACATAAAGTAATGTCCCAGGCCTGGTCCTCTCTCGTCCTTCACGGTCGTCACTCCAGTTTTATATCCTTCCATCTCCTACGTGGGACTCGATACTGGTGGTGGGGCTCAGGTGTAGCTCATCTCCAATCACTACACCTGGCCTCACTCCTCGTTCCCACGCCTCTCGGCCCCGCCCCACTCGCCACATACCCCCATCGCCCCTCGCAGGCCGGGGGGTACTCCCGAGACTGCGCTCTACTCCCCCCCCCCCCCCCCCCTTCACTCCGGGGGAGACCGCTCACGGGGACCTGCGGGAACCTGGGGGTAGGACAGACGAGGCGAGAGAAAAGGAGATGGAAGGAGGAGCGACAGGGACGAGAGAGGGGAGAGAGGAAAAAAAAAAAAATCCGGTTCCCAGACGCACTGCTGCTCGGCCCTCCACCGGCTGGGTGATCTCCTCCGCGGTGCCCGGCGGTGGCACTGGACGGCCCTCGGCGGACGGCACGACACTCCTCCGCCGCCCGGTGGACGGCGACGGCTCCTCCGATTTTGGGCAGCGGCAGGAGTCCCCCGTTCCCTGCCCCTCCGGATTCCGTCACGGAGGCGGCAGGCTCCGGCCCCCTGGCGAACGGCGCCGACTCCTCCGCTCCCTCACGGACGGCAGCCGCCCCTCCTTGTCGTGGGCGGTCGGCAGCGAGCTCGCCCGTCCCCGGCAACTCGCTCCAGCCCACCGCCTCGAGCGTCCATGGCGGCACAAACCTCGCCAGCTCGAGGGCACCGCGGATTCACCACAGCGGCGAGGGATCTTCAGCAGCGCGTCCCTCCTTCTCCCGGGTTTCGGCACCACTGTAATAAACAAATCTCCATATTCATCGGGAAGAAGGAGGCGGGAACCGGCGCACAATCAAAACCATTTTAATACTCAAAAGTAAACACAAAGCAGCGCGTCAGCCCCTCACGGCGACTGACGCGCACAAATAAAAAGCAAACATAAAGTAATGTCCCAGGCCTGGTCCTCTCTCGTCCTTCACGGTCGTCACTCCAGTTTTATATCCTTCCATCTCCTACGTGGGACTCGATACTGGTGGTGGGGCTCAGGTGTAGCTCATCTCCAATCACTACACCTGGCCTCACTCCTCGTTCCCACGCCTCTCGGCCCCGCCCCACTCGCCACATAGTACATTTCAGAAATTCAGGAAGCTTATAGGTGCTGGAACCTTCTGTAAAGAGTTTTTTAAGTAATACACAATACTGTCAATTACATTCAGAACATTGGAAACACTGACTATTAGAAAACATCTCTCGGTTGCTTCAGAGGCCATAACATACTAAGTCCAACTCTCAATAACCTTGGCCAAAACAATAAAGAGTTTAACATAAACTGCCAGTTGCACCAACAAAATAATACATAGTTCAACATAAAGTGTCAAGTCCACGCTGTTTTGCGTTGAGGTGATACTTGAGGCTCAATGTGCTGCGGTGATATGCGAACGCTAGTTGGTGCTCCAGTATAATCGGTCCGCCGAAACTCATACAGTGAGAAAGTTCCGCGGTGCAAAAATAAGTTATTAAAATTGCGGGATTTTTTTTCCTGTAATTAATTATCTTAGTTAACGCGTTTTTTTGTGTGTAATTAATTAATCTCAATGAACGCGTTAAAGTCCCGGTATATATATATATATATATATATATATCAAAAAGCCTCTCATCAACAAACATTTTCATTTCTTTAAATAGATGAACACTATTTCTGACAAAGCAAAGGTAAAGAGAAACCCAGTTTATGCACAAATGCAGGCACACACACACACACACACACACGGTCCAAGCACACTGACCCTCCCACTCTCGCCTCATCCCATTCCCAGCTGCCCTGACTGCTGGAGAGAAGGAGAGAACATTCCATTCCATCCAACCAAAATGTGCATTTTCCAAACAGCACAGGACGTCTCTCCTTTTGTGTGTGTGCATCTTATTCAAAAGTGTGTGTGTGTGTGTGTCTATGAAAGAGAGTTTGTATATGAATTGACTGAAAACTGTAGTGGACTGCATGTGGAGGGGGCTCCAGTTCTCTCTGACAGTACATTCTGTGTCTTCTGTTATTGAACTGTTCTTTCAGAGGTTCATACTGTACATCCCAGCCAACAATATAAGAGTTTCTGTAGCTAAAAGTACAAAACACACAAATGTCATGCATGACTAACCAGCTAGAAACAATTACATAACTGCATGCAAATCTATGGAAAGTTTGTATTCCTTTCCCTCCAGAGTTTTACAGAATTAATAATTGGAGCGAATGTTTCCAAAACATGACCAGTACAAAGAATCTTAAGCATGTAAGATTACCCAAGTATGTGTGTGTTGTGTGCACATTGGATAATGTGGCATGTTCAAAGACATCCTTGTTTATCCTGGGACTTCTGATCCAGGGGGTGGTGGCCTTCCCATCCCACTCTGTTTAGCCAATCACATCGTTCATATAGAGGCACACACAAACTCACACCGGCTGTAAAGCTGACCTCACTGTAGCTCTGTATGTGTCATCTGTGCTGTCCAGCAACTGTACACAATCACTCCTAACTTCAATTTTCCCACATTTCTGCTAAGTATTTATAGTTTGCAAACACAAATATTCATATAAACATGCTCACTCTGAGCTTGGCAACCACTCTCATTGAGACGTCACTGCAGTATGCCTGTAGTGATAGTATTAGGTGACAGGGAGTATCTTAGGACAATATATTTGCATCTCGGGTACAGATAGTCCTATTAACAGGAATGTGTCAAATCCCATTCGTTCAACTCTAAACAAATGCACTGGAGATGGAAATGAGAAGAAAAGGAAGAAAGGGTGGTGTTAAAAATAAGAAGGACTTTAAACCCACTTTTTTATTTATTTTCCAAAACATTATAATTATGCTCCAGTTCATTTCATTTTTTCATAAACTGATGGTATATAAAATAAAATATAAAAGTAATTTAGTTCTAGGTTTTAGTTAACTATAATAACCCTGTTGGTTATTATAGTTAACTAAAACCTAGAACTAAATTACTTTTATATTTTATTTTATCAAAGTAAAATATAAAAAAGCATTTAATTTTAGCTATCTACACTCAGCATTTCTAATTTTAATTTAATTTTGTGTGCTAGAATAAAGTGGAAATAAAAAAATAGAAAACTATATAAACAAATACAAAATAATTAGCTAGATCAAAACTAAATTACTGAACTTTTAACTAAAATAAAATAATAATAATAATAATAAAAAAATAATAAAAATTATAATTAATATTCATAAAACCTATATTATCTCAATGGCATTAAAACAACACAGGTATACAGTCATGTCAAATGTCCATAAAGGAAATATCAATATCACCATTAATGTACTAAATAACTATATCAAAATATTAATTGATAAGTAATAATAATAATAAAACCCTGTTCATTGACAATGTATTCTGATGTACATCTGTATAGTGTTTTAAAACTGCATTTAACCAATCCAGTGAAGAAGCTTATGTCCTCTCTCTAAACAGGAAGTACTAAATGTGCCCTTCCTGTCAGGTGGTAAAGAATGACTGAGAGAATGGTCTGGACCACATCTAAGGCTCGGCTATTTAGGGGATAGACTACACCGGCTATGCAAAGTCTAGAAATGTAAAAGAGGGAGGGTGATAAAAGGGAAACTATTAGATCCATGAGACATGTGTATACCTGGCCTTGAATTTGAAGTTCATCATCAGAGTAAACTCCTCACATGCATAAAATACATACACACACACGTGTGACAATCCTTTCAGTGTGTGTCTATCGTGTACTTCGCTAGGCTGCTCAACTCACTTCCCACACGTCCAAACTCTTGCTCCACACCCTCTTTGGCATCTCTTTTGGAATATGAAAGACCCACAGCCGTCTCAACAGATAAACAACACTGCACAGACATCAGCCACACGTGTGATATTTTTAGCTCCAATTTGGAACACTATGTCCCTTAATGTCCCAGGTTAACCTGGCCAAATTGATAGAGTAGGCACCTATTTATTCATAAGTCTTTGCCAGACAGGTCTGCTAGTATAAGCAAGATTGCTTTTTCCAAATGTTGTAACAGAGATGGTTTTTTTTTTATGGTCAGTAAAGCAATAGAACGAACTCTTATGGCTCCAAACAATCTGTTCTCAATCATTGCAGTATTTGGTTCTCACTTTATCGTGCCAGGGACCTGTTTGTCTTGCAAAATACAAGCAGCATGTATTGAACAAGCAAGATTTATTTAGCAGACTACTGCTGCGATATTTAGCTCACAAATGGCAGACAGAGCTTGTGACATTTCAGTGAATAATGAATAAAAGTTGTCACATGCACAGTAATGCGTGATACTGTTGGGATGATTTACTGATGAATACTGGAAATGTAGAGTAATTTTAAAAAGACTCATTATAGAACAGGTTTTTTTTATTTTTTACTCTAACACTCACTATGAACAAATTAATTATGAGCATATTATTATACTCACATTGCTGTGGCTCTCGGGAGTAACTGAAAACATCTTTATCAGTGTTTGGCTCCATCTCTATGCGAATATTTGTCGCTCTTATGCACATCTGGGCTGGATTTAAAAAAAGGCCCTGTTCTGTTTTATTTTTGTGGGTGTTTGTGTGTTTGAGAATGTGTATACACTGCGGCTTTTCTAGCTATGATCACAAAAATGCAGCTTTCTCAAGGGGCAAGCCTGGGTTTCATTTGGTTTTACAATTTCATTGTATGCCTACATGAATTTCATGAATTGCTGTTGAAGTGGATTGTTGTTTAAGACCGGGTAATTAGCAATCAAAGTTCACTAATACGTGTCCGAAATCGCTCTCTCATTCACTGTTCATTAAGCAGGCCTGTTTTACATTATGAGAGAGATGAAGAAACATGGCACAATGCAAAAACACAGAGCAGGATATGTCCCAAACAAGTCAAGACGACAAAGCCCTTATTAAGTGGAATTGTTAAGCAACATTGCAACCTGCACGTTATTAAAGATTTCTGTGCAGTCAAAATATGATTATTTTCCTATTATACTTTATTGATTGTTCATTTAAAAAAATAAACATAATGTTTAAGTAAATCAATCAAAATATTATATATATAATATAATATTAAAATAAGCTAAATGTATATTAAGTTAAAAACAATTCTATATTTAAAGAAATATTCAGTTTATTATTTACTGATTTAATTATTAAATATTTTTTTTCAATCAATTTTGCAGCTGCATTATAGTCCCCTAACTTTGGATTATGTTAAATATAACACAGTATAATTACATATTGGTTGTGCACGATAAATAAGAGCGCAGTATTTATATAAAATATGGATATAACTATATAGAAAATGAACTTGTTCATTCAGAATTCACTACAAAGTGGATGGAACAGGGAGTGATTACATGCTCCGTTTATGTGACTAATTTTGAGCAAACACGACTGCCCTAACCTCAACTTTTACCCCACTAAACATCACCAAAGGTACTATTAAAACTGACCCCGAGGCTTTATCTCCTGACCAGTAGCTAAACTACTGTGTGTGCATGTGTGGAAATATTTCCGTATAAAGAAACTCGCATTCTACTTTGCTGAGCTTGGCAAAGTATGGAGAGCCAACACCTAAGAGACATTACTGCAAAAAATAGATAACAACGCATGCAATATCACTGTATGATGATCATTTACAGTAAGGCCTGCACCCCAGGGACGTATAATTCACGAGGGTCTCAACGGACCTAAAAAGATACAAAGAAAGTATCGCTACAGCAGAGAGTGCTTCATAGGGTTTTCTGCTGTACCAGCAATTCTCACCCCCCTCCCCTAGTTCCTGCTGCCTTGACTTTTGGGCCGCATGATTTCCTGTTTCTGCTGATGTGATAAAAACACAAACAGAAATACTGTACACTCACTGTGTTGCACGTGTATGCACATGGTATCACACACAAATCTGGATGGTAATGCTCGGACTTTAAATAAAATGCTTGTTGAGTGACCAGGTGACCTACTTCCAAGTTATAATCTTATGGGAGTTTTGCTTGCACTTCTTTACAGCCTCTGTACACCATGTTACCACTGTTCTGGTTATGCATGTGTCATGCATGTGTGTTGAGAGAGATAGAGGGAAAAGGAGAAGGACGATATCATTGGTTGATGCAGTGTGGCTTCGGATAAGATGACAAGTTCATGTTCTCGGAGTACACTGTGTAGCCTGAAAAGTTAATCTTAGAGTAAGCATTTTTTTTCTTCATTAAAGTGACAGTGCACAGTTTTTGTCTATACAATGACAGTTACTGGGGTCCATACAACATTAGACGCTGACAAGAATAAAATAACAAATACTAATCATTTTATTCTATTGGTCGCCACAGTGGAGCCAACAGGTTATGATCACATGACTTTCTGAATATTATTCACTTGATCTCAGTATCCCCGTTTTATTGGACAGACTTGCAGGATAGGTTAAATTAAACATGACTGACTGTGTATAAAGCATTTTACAGCGCATCAGTAACTAAAAATGTGTTTGTTGGCATGATGCTGAATCCAAAATGACCACCTTAACATAATAAAAAAAAAATTGCTGAGTACACCATTGACCTCCATAATATTAAAAAGAGCCAAGAGCGGTGCCTGCTAATTTCTTCCTTCAAAATAAACCAGACTGATTAGATAAATAAGGATGGGGTCACTTTGGCTGCGTGCGTGTGTTTGGATAAATAGGAGATTACGGTTCTAAACATAGAAATATTGAGACGTGCAGGAAAACGCATACCATCCTCTCCGACTCTTGTGTTTTTCCTTTACTCATTTGCTTCTCATTTATACACTGTAACCATTAAAGCCCTGAAAAGCCTAAAAGCAAAGTTTGTCCCAAGCCAATCAAACACTAGTTGATTTGAAGAAAACCCCCAACAAAACAACAAGAGCGTGTTTTCTCGTGCTGGGTCAGGGTTTGTGAGTCTGGGACACGGCTGGTTTGAACAGCACAGTCTCTTCTCTGTGTATCTGGCTAAGGAGGCTTCGATCTGTCACTTATTCATTCATCTTCCTTTCTTTCTTCATGTCTCTTTGTTCTGGTTCTCTGAAGCACACAAGGCTTAACCGCATGCTCGCTAATGCTGCAGCTCCCCATCATGACGAAACACAATGAAACACACCGCACGGACATGTCCTCTGAGCTGCGTTTGTCTATTGATTTGCCCCTCCCCCTCCACACTTTCTCTCTCTATCACACTTTCCTTTCACAGAGATATATGACAATCCCTTGCACTCTATTCAAGGGGTCAAGGTTTCCCTGGTTAGCTTGGTCCACTTTATCCGTTCTGGTAGATGTCATAACCACACGATCTGCCTGCAAAGAGCATTTCTACACTGACAGCCATGCAAAAGTAGCCAAGTATTCTGACAGAATTAATACATTTTATTTTAAATGGGAATGCTAATAGGTTACTGTAAGTATTCTAGACCTTCTCGGCAGCAGTTTGTCTACTGTTAATGTTTAAATAAACAACGTTTTACAGGTGTGGGTAATAAGAACAGGTTATTACGTAGGAGTCATAACCACTTAGCCGTTGAGTGACATCAGTAGAACATCCTACAGACCTTTGCCCTTAACTTTATTACTATGTCGCGAGTCTTGCTCTTAGACCTCACTTCCACGACCATTAAGAGCACTTTCTCCAACTATTTCCTGTTCCAGACCTCGTATTCAGTATGTGCAATGGCTTTAAAAAGTATCTGGACACTTATGTCACACTAAAAAGCTATTTGAGACCAGTTTGGCCAAAGTGACTACAAAAAGTGGAAGTTGTGAGAAAAGGACATCATTTGTTTGCAGAGATGGCAATTAATTAAATTATTTGTAACTAATCACATATCATCAATATTTACTGATAAAACCATTGGCATTTTGAATTGAATTAAACATGTCAGGGGCATGATTACAAGTATTATTATCATTGTGCATACTATAACTATTAGTCAAGACTATTTGTAATCAGTCATTTAAGTGTCACTTATAAGAATAGTTCACTCAAAAATGAAACGTTTGTCGTTCCAAACCTGAATGAGTTTCTTATGTTGAACATAAAAGATGATATTTTGAATAATGATAGTAATCGAACAGCTGATGGTCCCCATTGACTTCCATAGTATTTATTTCCTTACTATGGAAGTCAATGGGGAACAACAACTATTTGGTTCTTTAAAATTGTTAAGTGTTCAACATAAGAAAGAAACTTATACAGGTTTTGAATGACATGAGGGTGATTAAACAATGATACGATTTGAATTTTGGGGTGAACTATTCCTTTCAGTGCACTTACATATCCAAATACTTTTTAAATCCATATATAGGCTATTATTTCATCTGTTTACAGTGATATGCCTGTGTTGCGTTAAAACACAGGTGTCTAAATGATGATGTCTAGGGGCATAATTAGCTGTGAGATTCCAAGGCAAGCCACAGCTCCTAGAAGACCTCTTGAGGTAAATTCAGTTTATCATGGACTGGAACTCATATCTCCATGGCAGGGGTATCTCAAGGCTGTTAGTGAAGTCCTCAATAATAGTTCAGTCTCACAACAGTTTGTTGTTTTTCCCCTCCTCCTCCTCTCCTTTTCCTCTCCTTTCTCCCTTCTGCCATTTTGACTGGCTGACTCTTGTAAAGGGCTTTTCTCTAGTGGAACCCAGAACAAAAGCCTTCCAGTAACAACTCATCTACTGCGCTGAACTCTTTGGCAAGGCTCCAACACATTCACACGCTCTCCGGCAAATTGGACTCCTTCCAGAATCATTACACACGCACACTCATAGACGAACTGGGACTCTCTCTGGAATTAAAAAAAGAGCTTTGGAACTTCATACAATCAAGATATACGTGAGTGAGCACATAGCACTGGTTTTCATCCATTAAAGAACACTTATACACGAGCAGGGTGCCAATCCAGAGGCTCAATCTCACCATGAAACCACTTTTGAAGGTCTGTCCTGTAATCCCTCCAGAATCATAGAAGGGGGTGGGGGGGGGGGTAAAAAGTGCTGACAAGTAATTCAGTTGAGCCCTGGAGAGCACAACTCTCAGATAACTTGAAAAACCTGTATAGCAACCCTCTTACTGACACATACTGTATACATGTACACCCATGCACACACACTCACATCCTACCTAAAACAAAAATTCTTCTATTTATCAAATGTCCTAACTTGATTTAAACTGACCTCCGACACAAATGACACAATAGAAGCAGTGCACAGCGGTTGCAAGCCTGCTCATGTTGCATACGTCTTCACTTTGCTTTCTTTGCATCAAAAATGCTAACGTTTGTGCACCCACAGCAGTGACTAAGGCCATAATTTGCTGATTTAAATAGCAATCAGAAAAGGGAAGTAAGTTTATGTTCTATTTTTATTTGCAGACATACAGAAGTCTCGGTCAGATGATGAGACGAGTCGAAAAACCAACAGAGGTGTGCAGGATGTTTACTTTTAGGTTCTGCTCACAGGGTCTGAAATAACGGAATAATGTGTGTGTACTCTTAAGGTGTGGTTTTAAGTTGATGCTTTTTTTTTTTTTTACACTCTACATGTGTTTCAATGCATTAACGAATCTCCTCATTTATTTTTTGTTTAATAAAGATGGTTGGATGGATGTCTAGGACAGACAGGCACAGCTAGAAAGATAGGAAAGACACAGACAGACAGACAGACAGACAAAAGACAGCTAGGTTCTGTATCAGGTAGCCTATATACATTGTGTAAAAAGTAACTGGATCACATATTTCTGCTAACAATGCGTGTCTAGACAGACTGCTGAGCTTTGCATGTGGGTTGTATGAAATCTGGGTAAGGACCTTGTGCGCTCAATCTGCCTAACAACAGTGATTCATAATTCATTGAAGTGTAAAATGTGCCCACCGGGCTTTTAGTATTTTTTATTTGGGTATGTGTGCATATTTTAGTGTGTGTGCGAGTTGGTTCACTGTAAAATGCACAGACAGAGATGCTCATGAGGCTCTTTGTCCAACCCTTTCGCTCTCACAGTCTAGACATCCAGCGTCTGGAGATATAAGAGAGTTGATGTTTTCGCCCATGCCAGGTTGCCTTACATGTGTGTGTGTGTGTGTGTGTGCAGTAGGAGCTTTTTAGAGGGGATAGCTATTCACTGCGTGTAAGCTTAGCAGCTCAACAGACTTTCTGTACTTTTTGTGGCACACTTTAGGGACTCAAGCTAAATTCCTGGCCGTGCCAGAGGGAAGTGTTTTTAGAAGTACATGGGGCACTTTCAGGGCACAGTCGTGAAAGACAGATACAGAATTGTAGTTTTGGACAACACTCAAAGCCTGCTTTTCCCCCTCACCCTGGCTTTCCCTTTCTCTCTCATTTTCACTGTAAATCTACTTCCTTTGAAAACACTACAGCTTTCCAAGGTCTGTTTAGGTTGCTAGTGATACATCTAGTTAGAATAAGAACCACTAAATGAGACAGATTTAAGTTTGCATCCTTGTATATTTATATGTAGTGGTTTGGGCAAAGTTGGTTCAGAGGTTGTGTCATAGGAACCAGCCATTGTTGACGTCTTCTATGGAAACAAGATTCTTTTTACAGGATTAAAAGAGTATCTGTGGCCACGAAATGTAAATCTATTTGGCGTTACATTCAGAGAAGTTCCAAATGTTTGTCACCAATTTGAGACTAAACACTAATGCGTTTAGTGTCGTTAATGCGCAGACTGGATAGAAGAGGCCTCACAGTCTACTCCTCCCTCTGTCCTCTCCTTCACTCCCTCCCCCTCCGCCCTTTTCTCTAACTCTGAAAGAGAGACCTGGAGGACTGCCAGAGTACGCGACCGCACAGTACACACACACTAACACACCATGCAGCACAGCTCCACACTGACCTACATATGCTTCCACTGCGCTGATTGAGTGTCCCACTGAACCTTCCAGCCAATCACTGACAGGGGAGGAGTGCAAGTCAGCCAATAACGCTCCTCTTCCTCAGCACAAGCTCTCACAGTCTATACAATTTTAGAGTTAAAGCAAGAAAAAAAATACTCGCCAAGAATGGAAATTATGTGTGAATATATATGTTTTTCATCCTTTGCACATGATTTGCAGAACTCCTGAACCAGGGTCTGTGATGGGTTTTGTTTCTGTTAATGATGGTGTACCTGACTGATGTTAAATTTGCCTGTTCACTGCTGAGACGAAACCTCAGTGGACCATGAAGAAGGTAGTGTTGGCCAATCAAATATACACTGTGCATACCCTAACATGCACAAAGAAACACAAACTCCTGTATAAAATTACACGGACACACACATTCAACAAACACCAAACAGGGTCATCAGGAGGTCATATAATAGAGCAGTGATTCCTATATGGATACTTGAAAACATTTTGATTTGTTAAATATATATATATATTTCCAGTCCTTAAATTTATTGATTACAAAAATGAAAACATTTAATTTATTTAAAAGAAACAAACAAAAAAAAAAAACGATTCAGATTTTTTTTCAGTTACATTTTAATAAAAGTTTTTATGTTTTTGAAAAAAAAAAATTCAAAAGCTGCTTTTTTGAAAAAATCCAAAATCCAATAAAAACTAACTTATTTTAAAATATAATTTATTCATGTAATGACAAAGCTGAATTTTCAGCAGCCATTACTCCAGTCTTCAGTGTCACTAATGTGCTCAGGACAGGAACCATTTCTTATTATTGTAAAAGTTGAAAACACATGCTTAATTTTATTTATCTTTGTGGAAACAATGGTATTCCTTTCAGGATTATTTAACAAATAGAAAGTTAAAAGAACAGCATTTATTTGAAAATGTATTTTTTTGCAATAATATAAGTTTAGTTTTACCATTGATTAATTTGACCTTGTTGAAAAATTTTTTTTTTAAGGTATTTTAAGAAAAACTTCCCCAAACTTTTAAACCACAGAGCATTTTTGACAAAAATAGTTTTTAGTGTGTGTGAATTGTGTGTGCAAAATCAGACATCGTCATTCATTCATTCATTAGTAGGCAGGAGGCTGTCAGGATACATAAACCAAAAATGTTGGAAACTACTGTCATCCTAAAAGACTCATCCTGGTCAGCAACTTTTTTTCTATCTGCATGACTGTTTTTATCTGCCTTTACTCTTCCCCTGATTCTTTCCACCTTTTTCTTTTTCATGGTGCAATTTCTCTCTGAATTAAGCAATCTGGTGTGATGCATGGTGTGATAGTGAAGCTGATGTAACCACACAGCAGATTACACTATGATCCTTCGGTTAATCTCGGCTCGCTCTCTGTACGCACACACTCGATGTGAACATACACACACTGCACACTAAGTCAGCTCATATGACCAGCCACCTGACTAAGCCTCACACTGCACATCACACCACTGAGAAGTTGTCTTTACTAAGCATACTGTATACAACAAGTCAAAATAACACTAATATATTAACCGAGGGTTGAAAGCGTCTTCAGATGACTGCTGCAACTCAGCATAACACTACGTGTCAGAAAGCCTGGCCTTTGTGTTCTCCTGGAAAATCCTTGGACCCCGCTACACAGCTGCAGGAAGAGGGAAAAAAATAGAAGGTAGCAAAAAGCTGGGTGGAAGAAAAGGAAAAGTAAAATAAACAGGGAGAAGAAGTGGAGAGAGGAGAGACAGGAAAGGCACACTAACCCATATTTACCAAGCAGTACTGAGAGGGAAGAAAATCCGTTGGGAAAGGCAATGACTTTACCAATCATTTAGACCAATAAAACACACACTATCATATGTGGCCCTGATACTGCGAATGCTAACTCATGTCAGCGTCATATTCTCACTCGCATATGTGCAAATCAATCAGTCTAAAAGCCCTTTCAGTCGAGAGCTGATGTCATTCCCAGCTAGATCATCAGCAACCCTCTCCCACCGAACTAATCTCTATCTATTTGTCTGTCTCTATTTCTCCGTTTGCCTTTCCCTTTCTTTTTTAATGTAGCTTAATTGGAAAGAGTGCACAGTGTGGGTTGTGTACAACTTCACATTCATTTTAAGATACTGTACTTCACTTTACCGAAACCAGACCTCTTCAAAACTCACTGCTTTTTACACAACTGTTGTTGTACGTTCTCACTGCATCTAAGTACCACAAACAGTGGGGTTATTTTATTCTCTCTCAGACCTCTGGAAATAATGTTGAGATGGTAAACTACAAACACCCACAACATTCAGCTAGAAGCAAGCATAAGCCACTTGCATAAGCAACTGTATATCCAATGCCAGCGTTTAAGCCAATTAAGATCTTTTGATAATGAGATAATGAGCCATTTGTATTCAGACAACGTTGATACTGTATGTTTCCCTCAAGGTCTACACACAACACAGGACAGTGTAACCTCGCACCCCCACCCACCAGTTCACAGTAATCTGAGAGAAAAATAAGGAGGGAAACTCAGATAAAAAAAAAAAAAGAAGGAAGAGAGAAGGCAAGGGGCCCCTTTTTCTGGTACCCCATGTAACCCCTTATTGGGCCTCTACACAGAGAGAAATAAAAAGCAGAAGCAGAAAAGGACACTGTTTAACCGCAGGCACAGGCATGTTTAGTGGCTCCTTTCAGTGTTTATAATAAAAATTGTGTGTCTATAAATATATATATACAAACAGACAAATAGGCTGCAATGTGGGAGTTCACGCTACATTACAACATACGGTCACTCATGCGCACATGCTTTCATCCGCACATAAAAGAAAAGGCCTAGCTTTGAAGCATATGAGCAAGGAAATGCATGACTGTTCCCAGAAAGGGGTGTGTGTGTGTGTGTGTATGTGTGTGTGTGTATAGCCCCTTTCACACTGCACTTTGGACCCGGAAAATACCCGGAACATTGGCGGGTCGCCTTCTGTGTGAACGCAAACACGTCCCAAGATTGATTCCGGAATCGATCCCGGGTTGGGGACTTAATAACATTGCCGGGTTCAGTCCCGGAACGAGCTCTGTGTGAACAAAAGCCAGAACTAATGCCGTAAAGGGTGTGTCGTAGTGATGATGCACGTTATTGCGTGACTCTTTTACCAGGTGTTTTGAAGGCAGATCAACATTCGCGACAAAAAACATGTGCAAAATATAATGAAGCAGAGATCCGTTAGTTCCTCACTTTCCACGCCGACACCGAGATCGTTCGCCAGCTTAAGTGAAAGTTAAAGTGCCTAGCGTTTTCGACTTGTACATTACATATAACAGCCGGATGTCACGTGTCTTTACGGGACATTTATGGGATGTGTGTGAACGCACATACATTGTACGGGTAATCACTGTCAGTGTGAAAGGGGCAAAATCTAGTGACCCTGGAACAACTTCCGGGACACATTACCAGTCTATTTTCCGGTATTGCTGTGTGAAAGGGGCTAATGTATGTTCCCATTTGCTTGTGTGCATGTCAAAAGCATCAACACACACTACAGGAACAAACAAAAAAACAAGAATTAACTACTTAAAACCAAAGGGGGTGTCTTAGAGGGTATATGTATATAGCTACTACAGAATGTGTAAACTCTGTGAACCCTGCATGCTTGGTTTGTGTGATTCAGAAAGAGTACATTAAATGAGGAGCATGTTCACTCATTAAACCCTGTGATCCTCTATGCCATTCAAGCAAACTATCTCTATACACTACAGTTCAAAAGTTTGGGGTCAGTTATGTTTTTGGAGAGAAATCTGTTAAGCTCACCAAGGCTATTTGCCCTAGTAAAAAGTGAATTATTATTACAATTCAAAAATAACTGTTTTCTAGTTTTTTAAAACTATTCTGGTGAACAAAATCTTTAAGATTCTCCATAAAAGCTACACTAAACATCTGCTTGTCTGATTTCTTGTTGTCAATCACTGTGTCAAATTTCAAGCAGGCACTGTGAAACTTTTGTGAATGTGTAAATTCAAAATGATTAAATATAGAGTAAACCAAATGATTACGTTTTTATTTAATTCAATTAGTTTCTTCTACCATCTATAATGTGTATAATGCATTGGACCTACTGTATACTGACTAGGTTGAACCTTTTTTTATAGGGATTTTATTATAGGTAATGACTGGCATATGCAAAGAAAGAGAATTATTTTTGTCTGAGAATGTGCAATGCAAAGGAAGAACAAATGAGAGACAGACAAATAAAGACAAACAGTGAGAGCAGCGTGCAGTGATTGCAGTCTGAGTAAGACACACACAAGATGCCCACGAGCTGTGGAGCGATTTCATGCCCCCATAAACACTGCAGCACACATGGGAGTATAGAAAGAGATAGATAGTGGAGGAGGGCAGGCAGAGGTAAATTAGAAAAAAAAAGAGCAAATCTAACTAAAAATACAGACAGTGTTAGAAATTAGAACAGTTGCCTTCAAATATGTGGCAAAAGGCATGTGCCACATTGTGCCATAATGTTCCTGATATACTGCTTTCTTACTCTGGCTAAGCTGGCTGATAACAAACTGCTGATGTGTCCAGCAGCTGGAACCATTGCAGACTTTACTGCTAAGTCAGCACTTTGGCCCCATTCAGCTTGATCCACTGGCCTCCACTGACATCCATATATCCAGAACTGACCCCGGGGCAGGTTAAAGACAGGTGTGTAAAAACTGAAGGTGCAGTGAGAGATAAGCCTCCGCTGATAGTGTACCAGGCAATGGACTCTTAAAACAGATAATAGGCATATGTCAATGACCTCACCGCCTGGGGAACATCTGATTGGCCTGTTGTTTAGAACACACTGTATTGATAAGAGGTTCGTTTGGCGCTGTGTCACAAACTGTACTGTTATGATAACAGTTCTTGGAAAATACTTTGACTTCAATTTTTTGAGAAATTCAGTTTGAGAAACATTCAGACAAAGACACACTTAGTGAGCAATCCAAAGACCACAGTGACGTGGTAAAGATTTAAATGGAAAGTACCGTACAACAGCAGTTTTCCAATCCTAGAAAACCACTGTCCTGCATAGTTTAGCTTCATCTCCAGTTAAACACACTTCAAAAGTCTTTAGGATTGCTAGAAATCAGGTAGTTGTATTGAGACAAGAGCTAAACTACACGATGTTGGCCCTCCAGGAGCAAGACAAGATGCCCCTGACCTACAAGCCTTCATACATGCACAAAAGGTTTTATTTTAACCAATATTATATTAATTTTATTTTAATCTAGCTATACTACCTTTTTATTTAAGTTTATTATGCTTGCAGAGGAAGCATTTATTTGATCTTTTACTAGAAACTGTAATATTGTAAAATATTATTACAATTTAAAATAACCGTTTTCTATTTTAATATATTTTATAATGTAATTTATTCCTGTGATGGTAATGCTGAATTGATAGCAGCCATTTCTCTGTCACACGATCCTTAAGAAATCATTTAAATATTGATCAATGCTTAAAACTGTGGAAACTTTTTATTTTATCAGCATTTATTTGCAAACATAATTATTTGTATGTTTGATATAAAACAATGCGTTCTAGTTTATACTCTTTTGGTTGTTGCTGTTAGGATTCAATGTGAATATAAATAAATAATCCAACTGATGGCCATCCAAACCTGTAGCTTTGTAAAGTTTCCTAGATTTTTGTCTAGGTGTGTACTTATTGGGCCCATAAAAATGTTGTCCTGGGTTCCACTGATTTAGGTTGTGAGGTTATGGCTCTGTCAGATACACAAGCCATCATAAATTTGACTACCAAATTCACAACGTCCATGTGGCCGCTGGGGTGATATGTCACAGAAAATAAATTTGCTTAGTCAAGAAGGATCTGAAAGGCTTACATCATCGCAGACCCATATTAAAACACCTGCTCCACAATCAAAGCCACACTCAGTCTACCATAATCTGGGTTAATCAATCCAATCTTTTGTCTAATCAAAAGTCGACATGCGCACACCTATGTATGAGCACCAAAATAGACCCCCTGCGTCACCACAATCAGGCTAATAATTGCCCACTCCTGCCTGACAATGTTTCTCTGTTACCTCTCAAATGGCACATGCATAAGAATGTCACTGAGGATTCATTTCCCGAAAACTGTAATTGCTCTCTGTTCACTGTAATAAACACTCTACAGAGCTGCATCTCTCATTACTGCCGGCATTGTCTGGCCAAAAGCTCCTGACATAGAAATCTAGCTTTATTGTACTCAATTAAAGTTTAAACGAGAACTATTTATCTGCACCATGACGGGCAGACATACGTAATTGGAAATGACAGATCGGGAACAAAACAAGTTATTTCAAAAGCCTCAGGTCAGAGCTTTACGACATTAGTGCCATGGAAAAGGCGGGAAGAAGCAAAGGCTAAACTAGAAATACTGTACATTCAAATGTCTTAACCACAGCATATCTGCTTCTGACGTGCCGCTGTAGATTCTGTCCCATCAGGAAGTTGGTGTTTTAATCAAATGTTTTCGAATATGAAAATGTTTGATAGGTGAGGGGGTAAAGTGCAAACGAATTAAAGCAAGTAGTTTTACAGTTTATGGCCCTTGGTAAAATGAAATCAACTGAAAATTGCTTACTTCCGTGTTCCAAAACATCTACATGACCCTCACTTCAAGACCTCTCACACGCCTAAGCATGAGCAGACATGTATAAAAGCACCAATCATGAACATTAACATTGAAAACAGTGACTTTACATGAGATAACATTCATAGCCACAGCAACATGTCTGCACAAACCTCCTTTACATTTTCTCTTTTTTCAAATTAAAATTCACCTAATGTATTTTTTAATTTTTATTATAGATCTAATTGTGCACAGTTCACCTGTGCGTGTTCCATTTTTTGAAAAAAAATGTTGCTTGTTTGTTTTTTAGTGACGTATGCAAGTTGCCGCCCTACATTTTTTAAATTTTCACAATCCATTACACCCTGATGTATGTCACAATACGGAAGAAAAGATCTGTCACTAATTCCATTTCATCGAGTTAAGATACAGATATTATACATAGCACTTATAGGAGTGCAGTTTTGCACGTACAGTATAATGGTAATATATAATATTGATGTTGTATTTGTTTATCCCACCCTCTTGACAATAAACAGATTACAAGAAAATAGCCCACCTACATCCTGGAAACGTCCAGAATACAGACCCCCAGGAGGGTGACCAGACCACTTTCATCATAGTGACTGAAAGATTTCAATTGGGCCTAGCGTGGCAGCTCAGCATATTAAGTGTTCCATGAACAAGAATTGTGCAACACATTATAGTATAGTAGCTTGTTCTTTTTAAGTTACATAATCTGATTATATTTCAGATGTGAGATAAACAGCAGGGTTACGCAAGGTAATAAGGATAGAGACAAGTGTGTGGCCGACACACGATTACAAGATTAAAAGCAGTGATCTGGCAAATGTGCAAATGTGTGTGAGAGACCCTCTAGAGGTGTCTCTAAAAAATTGATAAAATGGCCCAAATTAATGCTTGAAGCACTGAATAATTTAAAGGCTTCAGAGTAGAGTACATTATTTGGCACTAGAGGAATTATCTGTCTCTGCAGAAGCTCATTGTGAAGAAAAAAAAACGATAAATCAATAAAATCTCATCACTTGTACACCTGCAAAGGAAACCTTTTCAAACACAGTCTGGACTTTATTCACATTCAACGCGATTGTATAACCAGATCATTAAATAAACACACAGCACACTCATTGCAGGGAGTAGGGTGCTGTAATGTCATCTATGCTTCAACAGTCACTCCCTCTCTCTCTCTCTCTCTCTCTTTCCTGCAGTCACAACAGTATGTTCAACAGAAACAAAGAAAACGCCTTTATGTGATCACATCATCAAACCCCTCTCATTAAAGCAGAGTGACCAAGTGACCTTTTAGCCTTAGTGATGCAGCCTGTCACTTTTGCACATGTACTTGGCCATTCCAGCCTTCTGTGTTTGGATAAGACATCTTAGGACTACTTATCTTTCGATGCTCTTTTGGTATCTTAATTTAACTTATTTTTTTCACTTTTATTCCTAATTAACATGGAAACCAGCTTTTCTTGTAGATTTTGCAAAAATTCTGGTAAAATGCAAATGTTGACAATACCGGAAATACTTCATAGGGGCTCAATGCTTATGTTTTCATCCTTCTAGTGTCAGTTTTTCCAAGTATCAAGTATCTATCCATCAACACAAGGTTTTTGTGAAGTGGTTTTATCAGAATGTTGAGATATTCTGAATAGGTTAAAAAAAAGTATATATATATATAACATTTGCATGAATGGTTTATAATAGAAAAATTTCCATTCCATGCAAACTTCAGCTTTGGCATATAAATTCAGTGTCAATTCTTTAAATGATGCAAAAGGTGTTAGCATGTGTGTGCATACATGTATCATGCATTGAGTATAGCTAGTTTTACTTAAATGCTAATTGCAGGATTGTTTATCTGAGGTTGTGTTACTGGCACCCACACTCCATACACACAGATCTGCTCCAAGTTGTCAGATGTTTGCTGGAATATGTGTCGTAATTAAAGCTCAAGGTGACACAGTAGCAAAATACAGTGGAAGACGTTTAGACGTTTTTCCACATATCAGAAATGGCAGCAGGCACTGAACTACTGGTTGTAATAGAGACCAGAGGGAGGTGTTTTTATTTGTGTGTACTCATGCTAGAATTGTGGTTATAATAGTATTTCATCATAAAACATATCTGACTGACAGGTAATGTTTTGCATAGCAGTTTGAGAAATATGATCGTGCACACACACAGTCCTGAATGCAAGAGGAGTCAAAGTGTAAACAGTTTCAAGCTGAGCTAGAGTCCACATAGTTTGCCGTTGCCACAGACCCTGCAGTAACTCTCCTTTCACTATTATAATTCATGGCTATTTACGGCCAATGGGACAGGCGAGCTGGGCCTCCTGCCGCAAACTCAGCCCTTGACCTTGAACTCACTACCCCACCATAGACCCCATCCCCCAACTCGCCTTGGCTCAGTAAGTGAAAGGCCCATATGTCTTGTGCTGGCTCCTGCCCATGGCCATGACATTCCCTTTGAAGGCAGTCCTGCCTGCTGACTGCTAAGGAGAAGCTTGCACCATTTTGAGTTGTTACGCAATTCCTAATGCCATTCAACACCTACATAAACAGTCTGGGCAGCTTCTAGAGTGGGTACAGTTACCGTGCCAAGTTTTATGTAAGCCGTGCTGCGTGGATATGAACATAAAGGCATTTGGATGCATGGACATTTATTGGGCTTGGCTAGGAGGATATATTATTTATGGATTTTAAACATTATCACAAGACAAAGTCCAAGTAAACTTGAACAAATCCTTTTGCTACACAAATTTTCCATACTGATCATGCCTAATTTGCCAGCATAATAATAAACATTTTTATGCTGGCATCCAAATAGTTTGTTTATGGGAGATTTCACCGCACTAAAGAGTCTGTTGAGTCATGTGCACGCGAACCCTCAAAACCTTTCCAGTTTTCTGTGCGTGAGTAAGTGTGGCAAAACATGCCAGAACATGTGTTTCTGGTTGTGATGCAGAATGAGATCACGCACGGAATAATAGAGACACTTGCGCACCTTATGACACGCAATCTCTAGCGCAGTGATTTCTGCTTTGACATGACATGAGGTTGAGTAAATGATGACAGAATGTCCCTTCATACTTGATTAAACTCATCAGCTTATTAGTAGAGACATCCAGAATGTCTAGTGTCTGGTGACCTTCAGGAACACAGTTGGGAGGCACTGTTTTAGTGAAGTGCTTACCTTCCAACCAGCTGAGCTGTTGCTGTCGCCTTTGTCTTTAAAGTATGGGACACTTCTGACCATCCAGTCGTAGATCTGGGACAATGTCAGTCTCTTGTCTGGGGTGCTCTCAATGGCTTTTGTGATGAGGTCTGCATAGGACAGGTTGCCCCATGCGTTCCTCCTTGAAGATGACTTCCGGGGAGTTTGCTGTTGGCTGCCCTGACCGCTCTCCTCCAGACTTGCCGTGGATGCAGAAGTGGGGTGAGAAGAAAGCGGGGAGCCTGTGTTCTCCTGACCGCTAGTGGCATGCAGTTCCTCAGCCAGGCTTGGGCTGCCATTATCCTCTCCTTCACCCATGCTGTTGCCATTGATTGCCATTGCATTGTCATCCTCGTCATCCTCTTCCTCTGGGATTATGTCAGTGTCATTGGATGCAGGCTTCCCTGAGCTGGACTCTGGCAGTGGCCAAGTGCATGATCTCGGCCGTTTCTGTGGCTCAAAATCTGGATCGATGGCTACGTCCAGAGAGGACAGTGGCTCCAGGGTTGTCTCTGCCATCACCTCTACCAGCCTTCTCTGATGCTCCTCTGTACTGTCTTGGTCAAAGTTAAATAGTCAGTGTGAAGCGGCCACAGTCGCATTCCATGAATGCACCTCTACTCTAAATGGTGCTTAAATACTTCGACTAGTGCAAATCTTAATGATAATTAACACCCCTCCCTGTGTTTCAGAAAGACAAAAATACAATATACAATTTATAAATATAAAATACATATGACATAAAATATATCAATCATTTATATACAACCGTGCATTATATACAGAGAGATTATTATTATTATTATTATACTTTAATTTGAACATTTTGCCATCAAAATAAAATTTTAAGATACGGTCTCAAAAACTGTTCAACGTACAATTAAACGTATTCTTTTTCGGTGTATCTGATGATCCAATGAAAATTAAACGCTTCTGGAAATGTAGGGTGCGCGCGCACGCGAATGCATTGGTCCGCGCACCACTCGCGTGAAGATATAAACAAAGATTAGCGTTTATACTGTACGCAAAGTGCTCCACTTTCATTTCAATTTAACACTTGTCTGATTACACGTATTCTTGCTCGTTACACTTTCGTGATGACACACTCTGACTCATATTAGGATTATTCGTGTCCCACTCGAGATGACCGCGCGAATGAGATATTTAAAACCACTGCTATTGTGAAAGTGAACTATTTAGGACACAGATGTATTGCTATTCCATAACAATATTCAATATCATTAATATGATAGTTGGCTGGATTCCGAACAACAGCCTGAATGCAAAAGGAGGACCAATAAGAATTACATAATTCATGTGCGTCTACAAGTATTTTCAATATTTTCAACGTTTTCGGAGCCTAATAAACACAATACCAAACAAAATATCAGTAAATGACTTAAGTAAACTGCGTATGAAATGAAATGAGTCAAATTAGTATTCAATAATAGTAGAATGCATATAATAGTAGAATGCAACATGCAATACCTCAACACGCAGCATTCAGCCAGAGCTCTGTATCTTCTCTGTGTCGCACTCCAGTCACTTGGTGCACTGATGTAATACAACTGTATCTCTCCACCGCACTTTCGCCAGTAGCCACGGACAAAGCGCCACGACGTAACTGCACACTAGCACCACAAGCAGCAAGTCACTGCAGTCACAAAATAACTGAACTGTCAGAAAGGGCAAGAATCAAAACGCCGTTATGTCAGATCAAGACAACTACAACAACGAGGACAGAACTACGCGTGCTCGTATACTGCACTGATCATTTTGCATTATTTGCCAGTCTGACCCGATGTCTCTTCGCATTCCGAAGTCTCTTTAACAATTAAAGGTAGAGGCGTAACTATCGCTAAATCTAAGTTACAACGCAATCTTGTCAGAGCGCGCGCCAGTGCCTCGATGTCACGAACGGTACATTGAGGACAATTCCCATCCAGAATGTCCTTTCTGTGTCTTCACCTATCTGTCTACCTAGCTATCTATCTAAAGGCACAGGAGGACTATCTACTCCAATCGCCTGTCAGCACTCAAGCGAGCTCAATTTAGGACTGAGTGACTGGAGGAGAGCGAGAAGAGAGCGCAGCCTCTATTGCTGACAGGGACCTGCCCACTAGATTACACTCATGGGATCGCCTCTTAAAGGGACAGTGTTCCCCATCACAGCTGCCAACAGGCGAGAATACATGTTCAGACAAGTCACTCAAAGCACTGAGAGCCCCTATCACTTAGTTAATCGGATTTCCAAATATAGATTTAGTTGCTAGAAATTGTAGTTCAGACACGCAAACAACATTATCTCGGCATATTATCTGGAATGTGGTATAGATTAGAGACAACATTTTCAGGTAACCAGAATTAGCCAATAGTAAAGTATTAAGAGAGTTAAATGTGACAAATTTGTTATAATCAGATGCCTGTTAAATAGCCTAACATCTTAAAGGAATAGTTAATCAAAATGTTTGTCATTTTCTCCACTTTTCCAGTGCAGTATTGTCTTCTTTTTGAAACATGTCTGTATGGTGGTTTGAAATGATGTTGGAAATGCATGTTCCAGATATTATTTTTATTTATTTATTTGACCTCAAAAGTCATAACTGGATCTTCCTGGGAAACAACACACTTCTCTCGAGTAAATTAGGCGGGTTTTCTCCAATAATTTAAGTCTGCTTAAACTTGCCTGTAAAAACCCATTAGTCCTTCCCTATTTTTTGAGTGCAGTGGCGAGTTCTCAAAATCAAATCAACAAGCGACATGTTATGTCACAATAAAGAAGATAAATTTAGTTGTTATTGTGGTTTTAAATGCCTAAGTTCTAGAAAATGGAGAAATAATAGAACCACAAAAGTGGCCCATATATGACTGGTAACCAAATGTTTTTTGTTGTTGTTGTTGTTGTTTGTTTGTTTTTTTGGTGAAGAACAGCAAAATTGCAAAATTGAAGTAAAATAATTTTCACATTATAGTACAGAATCAGTGGAGTTTGTCATCCATTGTGTGAAACATCCAAATTCAACGCTTAAAGGGGTCATATGATGCTGCTAAAAATAACGTTATTTTGCGTAGTTGGTGTAATGAAATGTGTTTAAGGTTAAAAACATTATTTTCCACATATGGTTTGCAGAAACCACATGTGATGACCCAGGCTGGACTCCACTTCGTCCACGGTGAAAGCCGATTCATCAATCCACAGTGCAAAGTTGATGTATTTCCTCAACATCTGGACTCCACTTCGTCCACGGTGAAAGCCGATTCATCAATCCACAGTGCAAAGTTGATGTATTTCCTCAACAATCACCATGGACCAGCTTCAAGCATGACAAAGTGGATATCATCCTCTTTTGGAAGGCCAAACAAAGTAGTTTCGCTTTCACAACCAAACAAACAGCGTCTATACGACATGATGGCGGCAGCAACAATAATATTACAACGAGAGGGCAGCGTTATGCAAATCTTCAGACATAGTGACATAGAGATGTGGGGGCGTGTTTGAATGAGCCATTTTAGGGGTGTGTGGTTGACTGTTAATTTATAAAATTATAAAAATTAATCTCTTTGGATTTGAGACTTTAGTCTTTGCAACTTATGTTTCAGTACTATGACAAAAGCAGAGCTCAGTTTCAAAATTGTGTTTTCACAGAACAGACTGCAATGAGAGACTGCATTTATTTATCTATTTTGTGTCTTGGATCTTGGCATTTAAAATTATTTTGCGGTTTCAGTGGATGTAAAGTTGCCCATTACGCCCCAAGAAAGAAAATGATTGTAAATAACATTTTGATTTTAATGGAACCATTTATTTTAATAAATAACAATGAAAATATTTGGTATTTAAAAGAAAAAAAAAAGTTATATTAAAAGAAAATTGCTCTTGTTTTACTTGCTCTAGGGCCACTGACAAATGTTGAGGCATGTCTTGTATTTGCCTTTCACTGGCCCTTTAATCCCAGCGTGAAGTCATTATTCACGACACGCCCCCTGCTGCCAGCCTCGTTTTATCCAAACACATGACGTAATTCATAATCAATAAATGTACTCTGTCGTAGCGCTTCTCGAGTACGACGACGTCTTATCAAAACACGAGCACGCCTTGGTTCCCGCAGAGATGCGTATTTTCTCGGGCGCGGCGAAAACGACGATCTTTGTAAAGGAATGCGCTCTTCTTCCACATGCATTACTCGAGATACAAGATGACATTTATGCAGGTTCACAGTCGGAAATACCTATATATATATATATATATATATATATATATTACATATTTTCACGATTTGTGGTGCTATTCTTTGTTACTATTACATGGCCAAGTATCACTGAAGACTGTTTTCTTATTCAGCCACTAAAGATAACCGTTTGCTCCTCCATTCACTCCTTATCTTTTTCAAATCAGCCCTCCCCCTTCCGTCTTCCTTTCCTTTGTTCCTAACCCTGCATGGATGGAAAGTCTGCAGGTGACCTCTACAATAACCATGTAGACACTAGCTCTGGTCAATGCCTAAAACTCAGTACCTGAGACACAACGTTTGCGATAATGTCACTGTTGATTAAATATATTGTCATGTGGAAGCTGACAATAGATATGATGTGTCGGGTCAAGGTCTTTTGTGGGACTTGGATTTATTATATTTGTTTTTCTTTAGCCTCTGGTAATAGATGTATCGTTTGTAGGGTGCAGATTTGTTTGTAGGGGAGGGTGTCTAGTTCTCTCTGGGAGGAACAGATAGGGGCCTGTAGTGTGCTTTGCTTGTGTCATGTAAAAACAATAACACGTAGCACGTGGGTGTGAATAAGCAGCAGAACTATCTTCTACTGCCACCTTCAGGCCAAAATGAGACATTACAGAAACTAGACCCCTTTAAATGTTATGATTTTAAAGAAATTTGTTTAATAACTGTTCTTAGAGGTTATGCTAATCATGGTTGATCAAAACAAAATAAAGTGTAATGAAATAAAGTAAAATAAAGTCAAGTTAAATAAAATAATAAAGTAACATAAAATAAAATGTTTGTGGATATTCATCAACATTACCACAACCTGTTTAATGGTTTATCATAAACATGTTAATAATTTAGGAATGGAAGCCCATTTCCACCACATTAAAAAAAAAACAAAAAACGCTTTGGTAAATCATGATAATTTATGATTTTAACTTATAAGTATTACTTTATGTAAATTATTACGTTGGTTTTAATAGCAATTATTACTACTTATATAAATATGCTTTGATATTTAAGGAAGCATAACTGCATAAATTCACATTAGACATAAATATAAATATATTTCCTCTCCCACAGTAAGAGTGTATTTCAAAGTACATAATGTACTAAATACAACAGAACACACGATCCACTAGAGGGTGCTAGAAATCATCTTATTTGGCAACATATGCATTGTCCTCCTGAAGTCCATGATGTTTTGTTTTACATATTAATGGTGATGTGAGCATAAGGACAATTCCACTTGCTTTTAAAGTAATACGATGAGGCTTAGATGTTTTTGCTAATGGAAATGTACAATCCCAAATGTTTTTGGAAGTGATAAAGACTCTCCTGTCGACTCTATTAAGAAGGATTTGGTTGCTGCAAGGGAGTTTCGGTTCATGCTCGACTCCGATCCCCACTTAGCCAGTACTGTTCTGTCTGCATCTCTGTAAGGCGGGATATTGTCCTCTGGAAGGCAAAGACCTCTTCATCTGCTGTGAACAATGTCAGCCGCTCACTGGCCTCCTGAGCAAAATAAATGAAGTTCTGATGAACGATTACAAAGATGTCTTTCTACAGGAATTAGCAAATTCAACCAAGGCTCATTAAAATAAACCAAAGAGATTTTATCTATACATGACTAGGTATATTTACATGCATGCAACGTTAATGTGTGCTCTCAGTTTATGTATAGTATCATAGTTATAATGGAATGCAAATAGGTGGCACTTTTAGGGTGTTATTACATCGGTCAGGCCGAGTTCATCTATCATTAGGCGATCTCTTGCTTCCCCTCCAGTCATCGGTCCCTGATCAAGGAGGCGGTGTAATGGTGCATCAGCCAATATCGCCACTCTAACCTGAGAGTTTAAACACATAATTGAACCATGTCGATATGTTGGTGATGCTAACAGAGAATGACAAATTATTATGAAACATATGTATTTAAGGATTGCATGTGAATAACAAGTGTTTGTGATTCGCCAGATAGACATGTTTAAGGCCTGCGTGAGCTTGAAGGATGTCAAAGTTAGTATGTGTTTTGAAGAGTCATTACCTTTTGGTCATAAAAGTTGTGTGAAGGATGTCAAAGTTACTGTGTGTTTTGAAGAGTCATTACCTTTTGGTCATAAAAGGTGTCAATGAGTGTGGTGAAGCGTCTAGCCTGGTCCTTCATTCCTACTCGAAAGTGAGGAACATTCCGTATGATGACCGTGTCAAACTGGCGTGCGATTTCTAAATAATCCCCTGCTCCCAATGGCTGCAAACAACAGATAAGCACATCAACACACTTGAAAAATTTGGTAATATTAATGATTAAACAGAGATGTTTAATCATATTTAGTGAACTCTTCTGCTTAAAGGAACAGTTCATCAAAAACTAAAATGATCTTTATTTACTCATTCTCATGAGCTTTTGCTTAATTTTTTATTTCTATTCATTGTAATTAAATGTAAAAAAACACATTTACATTATTCAAAACAGAAGAATGAAAGTCATACAGATATGGAATGACATGAGGGAGAGTAAATTATGATTTGTAAAAATAAATGAATGCATGAAGGATGCATTATCAGAAGTGACATTAGAGAGTATTAGATTTTTGCAAATAAACTTTTTTTTAAAAAAATAAATTATGTTCTTATTACTATTTATTAGAAGATCATTAGAAAAGTCCATGGTATCATGTATCATGGTTTTTACAAAAATATTAAGCAGCACAGCTGTTTTCAACACGGACATGAAAAAAATGACTGGAGTCATGGCTGCTGAAAATTCAGCTTTGCATCACAAGATTACATTTAATTTTAAATATATACGAAATATAAGTTATTTTAAATGTTCAATAGTTTTTCAAGATTTTTACTGTATTTTTGATCAAATAAATACAGCCTTGATGAGCATATGCAACGTCTTTCAAATACATTAAAAACATCTTACCAACCCCAAACTTTTGAACAGTGTATATTATGTTCGGAAATATAATATAAAACACATTCATTTGCTTGATCTCCAGGGGTCTCTCCACCATGACAGTGATTGAGAGGGAAACTGATGTGTCTGAAGCCTTGGCACATACCTTTTTACCCATCCATCTCATCTCATGTGCTTATTCCCTCTTGAATTTTTGTCTCTAATCTTCTATTTCATCCTATATTCTGTATCTTCTCTAGGCAGCATGAATCTCTGTGGTAACTAAGTGGAAAGGCACATTAACACATGCTGACATAGTCCCAACTGCATTAGCCTGACCATGAAGACGAAGAAGTTGAGGACTCTTCAGACAAATCCACACATGTACATGCACAGCCACAAACGCACACACACACTCGCTCCCACTCTCAGTACACTGAAGTGAACAGCACTCTCAAAAGCACTGAAGGACACAGAGACAGTGCCTCAGCTCCATTAGAGAGCAGCATACCCATTCTTTCTTTCCTTCACAAAAAAAAAAATAAAATAGAGCATCATACTGGTAAACCAAGTCCAAGGCTACATAAATAAACAAGCACACACACATACATACGAGCTGGCTTAGACTAGCCATATACAGGGCTGCAATGATGAATTAAAGGTGTAGAGAGATGGATGGATGGATGAAGGCATGGGCAATTACAGTACATAGTATCAGTGGTAGTGGTAGATGAACATGGAAGATAAAGTGGAAAATGCAGAGTGGTACATAAGAGAGAATAAATCGCAATCCTTAGCAGTAAGCAAAGCTTAAATTGGGATTTTGGTGGATTTTTTAAATCTGGTGATGATTCTGGAGCAAAGACATGATTTCTTTTCTATCCCAAGAATAATTGCCTGTGTTGAAATGAGTTTATGTTTGAGTAAGTTATTTTTAAAATAAATTAATTCTTTTATTCAGCAGCGATGCATTTAATTGATCAATAGCAGCAATAAGTACATTTAGATTGTTGCAATAATATATTTCAAATGCTCTACTTACAATTTCTTTTAAATGTTTTATTTATCAAAGAATAAAATATTACGGACAACATTGTTAATACTAAGAATGCTTCTTGAGCACCAAATCAGCATATTACAATGGTTTCTGAAGGATCATGTGACACTATAGACAGGAGTACTGTCTCCCAAAATCATTTCCAGCTTTGCAATCACAGGAATAAATGGCATAAAATATTTTAAAATAAAAAAGAAGTTAAAGATAAGAAAAAGAAGTTTATAATATATATATATATATATTAGGGGTGTAACGGTTTACAAAATTCACGGTTCGGTTCGATACGATACACTGATGTCACGGTTCGGTTCGGTTCGGTTCGATACGTTTTAGATACAGCAAAATGTAAAAACATCTCAACTTTTCAGAATGCCGCAAGCGCACCGCGGGTCATGTGACAAGAACTAACCAATCAGCTTCATCCTTTCCCGTAACAACGTTGAGAGCTCAGCCAAGATGAAGGATCAGCTGATCATAGTTGTATATGGATTGCAATTTTGAAATAAATTTAGTAGCAGCGCTACTGCAAGCGATTTTTAGAGCTGCAAATCCATTTATCCTTCGCTGAAATTTCCGCGTCTCATGGAGAGAGCACGTCATTGTTGCTTAGCAAAGACAGACGCCTCATGAGCGCTTCTGCCCGAGCGCTTTGGAAAGGAGGAGAAAGACGTGCTTAGCGTTTTCCATGCGTTTTTAGGCACGATATGTGAACGGCCCCTAAGGCGCTCGCTCACTCAGCACGCGCTGAAGGCTCGTTGCAAAATGTCGAATGCCTTTAACAGACCAGAAATATAAGATCCTAAAATAACCAACAGGTCTGGTGTTTGGGTTGGATTCCCTGTAAGCTATAGTGTCTAAATGCTGCAGGGATAGTTTGCTGCGTGCATGTTTCTCCTTTTTTTCGTCTTTTCCCAGATAGTACTGACGCATATATCCCAGATATTCCCGCTGGTGTTTTTTTTTTTTTTTTTTTTATTCCCGCTGGTGTACCCTGTCATGTTGCAGATGCGACATACCGTTGTTTTTTTATCCACCACTCTCTTGCCATCACCATTATAGCTTAAAGGGAATCCAAAGTGCACCCAAACACCAGACCTGTTGGTTATTGGAGGATCTTCTCATTTCTAGTCTGTTAAACGCATTGGCTATTTTGCAACGAGCCTTCAGCGCGTACTGAGTGAGCGAGCGCCTGCTGAGTAGCCTAACATAAACATATAAGATGGTGTTTTTTTCTTCTTCGGGAGTGTCAGGGGCGTTGCCTGTTACGTTGTTTGGGTTATTGGGCTACCTTGTTGAACGCATATCATTATATTTCTCTCTCTCTCTTTTTTTTTTTTTTTTTCAAATATAATTAATTACTCCAACGAACCGTTCGGTATACATAATGCGTACCGCGTACCGAACCGAAAGCGTCGTACCGAACGGTTCAATACGAATACGCGTATCGTTACACCCCTAATATATATATATATATATATATATATATATATATATATATATATATATATATATATATATATATATATATATATATATATATATATATAAATGAAATATCTTTACTGCATTTCTGATTAAATAAATGCCGCCTTGGTGAGCGTAAGAGACTTCTGTCAAAACAGTCTAATAATCTTATTGAAACTTATATTAAAACTTAAAATAAAAAATAACATTTTAAAACAATAATAATAATAATAATAAATAAAAAACACAGATGTACAAATAAATATACAAATACCGCTTAAACGGATAATTAGCATTGTCCCCCCCATACTATGGAAGTCAATAGGGACCAGCAACTTAAGGTGAACTATCTACTTATAGAATTTCCAGGTCCAGTGGCATAAAAATCTTTATTGTGACTTTATTGGAACTGAAAGTTGCCCACATGGGAAGATGGAAGTATAATGCTTAAATGCAATGAGCTTACTCCATTTATTCTTTTATTCTTTTAATAAGAGTGATTGCACTAACTAAATATGAGCTCCAAGTATTTTAGCATTCCTTTCTTCAAGTTGCCAGAATGCTATTCCTTTCCAGTTTAACCACTTCCCTCCTACAGTATATCCACACATCTAAAACATTTGGAAAAGACACCACAATCCAAATCCCAAACCAGAACTTTGTGTCATTTTCTACACACTCACTCGCTCACACAGCTCTGGGAAGGTGCAGTCTGCAATGGTTCCACAGGTTCTGCTCAGGGTTACTTCTCTTCCTTGCACGTTCAGCACTCTTGGTCTGGTTACTATCAATGGTTAGAAGCAGACATACAGTTACTGACTGTAATAGAAAGATCGAACACTTTAGCACTGAAACTATAAGGTCTACAGATAAAAACAGCCAACACTACAAGATTAAACCTCACACACTAAGTCAAGAAACATCCTCTCTTAACCTTAAAACCCCCATCTATGCAAAGGCAAATTAACTCGCTTACCATCATTTTGTCTGTACGCCAGTCCCTCAAACAGTGTATTGACAGCATTCTCTGCATCAGGCTCACTTGATCTATGGAAAGCGAGTGAAAGAGAAAGATAATTGAATATGAAATTAACCAGGTTTGAAGTGGTCACATCAAACAGTGCGCGCTGAAGGCTTGTGTTTGAATTTTCACAGTGCCTCAATAGAACAGGATGCTGGATTCAAAACGCAAACATTGAGAGAGTGTGAATAATAGGGAGCAGCAATCAGGTGTCAACAAACTCATGCATATTAACATCCTCTAAAAGAGCAGCTGTTGAGATAAAGGGTTTATAATAAGTCAGAAAAAGGCGCTGAGTGTATATTTATATTAATGTGCACTCATGATACCTAACTCTTTCCCTTGCCATTTATTATCAGTTCGGTTTTCTCAGTTGGTGGTTGAGATCAGAGGCAATTGAAACATTTTAAAAAAAAATTCCCACTTTAGAACTAAGATTTATTACAACTGCCATATTTTTATATGAGAAACATTTATGTACGGTAAAATAACAGTTTCATTAGGTAAAGGAAGCATAAAATATATTATGTATAATCGTAATAAATACACTACCATGCAAAAGTTTAGGGTTAGTAAGAATTATAGATATATTTTTGAATCATACTTATGCTCACTAAGCTTGCATATATTTAATAAAAAAAAAGAAAAGAAATACAATAAAAAGCAAAATTTTCAACAGCTGTTTGGATTCATACCCTAATCTGCTCATTTAGTGTTTTTTTATTTTTATCAATGTTAAGAACAGTTTTACTGCTTACATTTTTGTGGGAACCTTTTTTTTTTTTTTAATGAATAGTAAGGTTCAGAACATAATTTCTTTGAAATAAGAAATCTTTATATAAATGTATTTACTGTCACTTTTGATTGACTCTTTATTCAATGTCCCCTTGAAAGTTTTAATTTCTTCAAACACTTTTGAAAGGTAGCGTATATGTATAATTTGTCAGGAACGATACAAGTTATTTTTTATTATTATCGTATTAAAAGCAGTTCTGCTGCTTAAAGTCACAAAGGTCTGAGTACTGCACACCCAACAAATAAGAAAATGAAGAAATAGGAAAATAAGAAATACCTCTAAAAAGTAAACTTAAACTTAAAAATTAAATGTTGCTACATCACTCTTTCACAAAGAGAGAGAGTTGGTCTTACATGTAGTATAGTTTTCCTGCTGCTTCCATTTCCCTTGTCCGGTAATCTATTCCAGTGTCAAGATTGACGGTGTGACAGTGCTCCTGTACAGCAGAGGAGAAATGTGGTAAAAGAGAATAGTTACAAATAAGAAGAGAGAAGAGTTTCAAGAGCAAGTTTTAATGACAGTAATTCTGTTTTTCCAAATTGCCACCAAATGTATTTTGTATTGCAATACACACCTCACCACTAGGGGGTGGCAATGCCACATGTAATGTGGGAAAATAAAACATTTAAATTCCTATAACAAAATAATACTGTGATCCATAAGCCATATAATTAATTAAGAAATACCAAAATTTGACCTTTTCTAGTGATTTTAATTTACTGTTAACATCCACCCATCTATCGAACGATCTATAAAACAGAAAAAGATTTAGGGATAAACTTTATCAGTTTTCAAAATGCGAGTATAGTTAATAATGGGATCTTTGCATTTGTTATTGTGTGACATGAAATTACTCTACTGCTAAAATAGCATGTGTGAAACAAAATTATATGTAGTTAAGGGTCAAATAAAATATGCGTACTGTCAACACCGTTAAACATGTTAGTTGCTCACTTTTATGGAGGGACTCTGTGGAACCAGAGCATAGTAAAACCTCTGTGATGAGAAAAAAAAAAGGAACAAAATGCTGGAGAAATGATGACAAAAATGAGTGATGAAAAGGAAGGGTGATTATTTTTAACAGGATGTGGATAATATGTGGTATTTAGGCGATAGGCCTTTGCCTGAATCAGTCCTCAATGACAGCTCCAGCGAATTATGAAATCAGTGAATTTTCCGCCACCCTCCTCCTTGAACTAAAGATAATTAGCAATCACCACACAGAGCGAGAGAGGAGCGATCTATTCCTCTTCTTCCTCTATCTCTCGCCTCTTCCCCCCATTCTCCAGCGCTGTCAACTTTTCTCTCTCGAGCGCAGAGTTCCACGTCCGAGCCAATTGGCTGAATCAGCCGTAATGACAGGCTGACAAACCACGAGCAGAAGAACACAAAAGGAAAAGTGTCACTTCATCAACCCCGTTCGACCTTGTCACCGGGCCGCCATGTAAACAGCCGCGCACGGCCACGACAACCACGCTTCCCCAGAACGGGTAATTCCTCTGCACACCTTATTCTGTCTATTTTTTTTTGTAAAAACTTTCCTATTCCGCCTGTATATCTTAACGGTTGATGGGCCATCTCGCAGGAGCGTAATCGTGAGGAGGGAGAGGGGGAAAGAAATACAATCAGTAATGATTCCAGCGCATGGTTCTTTATAATCAGTTGAAGACACGTCCTCTTGTGGATCATTGCATGATTATGGCCTTTGATGGGTTCATTAAGGACTCATAACTCCTCGAAGATCTTCATCGTCGGCCCTTCTCAACTCAGAATGCACTTTGCCACGCAAATCTGATGTGTGTCCTCAGCCTTCAACAAGACCCGCCAGACACCTCAAAATGTGCAGGATCTTCTAACTGACTGACCTTTTAATAAATAACTAAAACCTTCGTTTCGATGGAATTAAAATGGTAACTAGAATGATATCATTTTAGATTTAGCACTAGCACTTGCTGTTAGTAAGATTAATGGCTGTTGTTTAGGGGACAATTTCAGCCATGTTGACAACTTTTATTATTTTTTTATGATTTAGCCACTGAATTAGACCACCCCTACTTCAGCAACACATCCTAGCTCTAAAATCTATTGGACTGGACAATCCAACCCAATGTTAATAAAAGCTGTAAAATGATTATACATCCCTCAGTAAAAAGCGAAAAAAAAAAAAAAGACAGCTCAGGTGAGCAGCACACTATTTATTTATTTATTTGTCTGTTTAGAGAGAAAGGTATATTTCTTAAGATACAATTTTTAATGATGTGTCAGGTCACATGGACATATACTGTATGATTTGAAAAAAAGCTAAATAAATAAAATAAAAATATACAAATAAAATTAGAAGAATAATTTTACATCTGCATTACCTTACAGACATTATAAAAAAAATAAGAATACATACAAAATAATAGAAACTTATTTATTTTTCCTTCTTTATCATCATCATCAATAATAATAATAATTGTAGTTTTTATTAATTATAAGTTAATTAAAAAATAAAATATTTTTTCTTAATAATAATAATATTTTTTTTTGTAATGTCCGCCGCATGTCATTACTTGTAATGTCCGCCGCATGTCATTACTAGAAAAATAAAATGTATTATTTTGTTATCAATTTTAAAGTGAAAGTTTACTTTAAAGAGTTCTTATCGGTGCATGTGCTGGATGCCCACAACTTCCCTGCACAACCATTTAGAATGAAAATGAAGTCTGTCTCTCTTTATGTCCGTCTTGCTCTCTCTCTCTCTCTTTCTATCTCTTCTCTACTCCTCAAAAAAGTTGCCTTTGAGTTTTTCAAAGCAAGGGTTGCCATTGAGCTCCAACAAAAGCCAAGGATAGCTGGCGATTGGACCCTGATGAGGTCCACTACCTCATTACTGACAGCCGAAAACATTTGATGCTTTTTTCCCTCCTGTTTCGGAGGAAGAGGGGTGGATTGACAGAGCCTGGCTTAAGGAGTGCGCGGTGGGTGAACTGAAAAAGAGAGGTGGCAGAGGGGGACAGGGGGGAAAGGTTGTAGTCCATTCATCTTTGTGTGTCTTACAGCCTCTGTGGGTAGGAGAAAAGAAAAGGGGGGGAGGAAGCAGGGGCGGGGTAAAAAGAGAACGAGAGACAGCTTAAAACACTGCCTTTATGCTTTTGAGTCCAGGACGACTCCTCTTACATCAAAGTGTTTTTACCACTGCGCTGTATGATTTTGTCTCTCTCTCTATGGGTGTGTGTGTGTGTGTGAGTCTTGAGTGAATGTATTGAGAGATTAGGTGACTAGTGAGTGTGTGTGTGTAAGAGAGAGAGAGAGAAAAAGAGAGAGAGAGAGCTATGGGGGTGGTTAACGACGTGAACACACTAATTACGCCTAATGATCTATTCCCTTTACATATAACCGGCTTTGTTAGTTACTCAGAACACTCTCAAAACATACTCAAAATGTTCTCACAACCTCTCCTTGCCCTGTCCAGGACTCTTAAAGAAACATCACACTTGGAACATCTGTCTCGCTTTGAAAGCACAGACCCCCCAGACCTCCGCAGAGGCCACAGGCCATGGCCCTCATCCTCTCCATCACAATCACTCGCTCCTCGGTCTTTGCTAATCTGTACCTGCTAAAAACACGACTGACCAATTTTGGTGGTGACTTGGCAAAACAACATCTTTTGAGTGACTGTTAACGAATGTCAAGGCACCTCAAATGTTGGTCTTGCGGCTTATTCACACCAAAGCCAGAAGTTCTGACAGAGGAAAAACATGACTACCATGATTTCTGCACAAATAGCAAGAGTGCAGAAGTTATTTTATACAACAGTTTAGTAGATAAGAAGTTAATATTGTGTGGTTTTGCTTACTTTTGCCAACTAACATTTTAGCTATAAAGCCACCACAATACTGTTGCAACATTGTTTTCTTTCTGAATGAATCCTAGTTTTGAACTAATCATATGAACCAATGATTCAAAGGCCCATTTATTGGCCCTGTCCCAAATGGCACTCATGCAGTTTTGGTTTTGAGGACTCACAATGGCCGCTATATAAGTCCAAAATATTGTAGTTATGGTTAATGTTTTGCTTAATTTAATAAACAGTGCCATTCAGGTTTGTTATTTTCAGATAACTTAGCAGTATAGTTTGGACTTGGTGTAAACAAGATTTTAGACAACAGACCGAAAAAGCAGCAATAAAAGCCAAAGTGACATTACTGACATACACATCTCTGTCCTTCTCTCTACGAATGGTTTATGTTGTCTCTCATAGCTCTGTCTTTATTAACTGCCTCTAATTTTTCAGACCAAGGTGGAGTCAGTCTGTCTAGTCAACTATTCTTCAACTACTTTAAGGTTTCTGTTAAAGTTTAAATATTTTTCATGATAAAATGGATCTGAAGGAAAGCAAAGATAAAAAAAAAATATATTAGAAATACGAGGATAACAAAAGGTCAGTGGAACAATAGCAGCCATCCAACATAAATTGCCTCTTTTCATTTTTGCTCCATCTTCAAGTCATTCAATCATCATACACTCATCCTAACCCACCAGAGACCTTCACCATGAAAAACACACACACATAAGACCAAGACAACATAACCAGAGGAACACGGGGGACAGCAGAGAAAAGCAAATTAGCCAAAATAAGGTCATCACACCTTTATGATAATGTGTCTGTTGGAGCAAAAGATTCATAAGTAAAAGAAAAGAAAACACTAGGAACAAAAAAGATACTATGGAAGGCATAAGTTAATTAAAACTTGAAAATCAATAAGAGGTTCTGACCTTAAATTACATTAAAGACATTAAATTAGACAAAAGCACTGAATAGACAATTGGCTTTAGAAAAAAATATACTGTTTACATAAATATAAATCACTGTTTAAATGATCAAGTTATTTGTTTAGGAATACAGTAAAACAGTATTAATATTAATAGAAGGTAAAATAACAGTTTTTTTTTTATTCAATATATTTTTAATATATTTAGTTTATGCAATGGCAATAAATTTCATCATATTATTAATGCTGAAAACATTTGTGCTGCTATTGGTTTTTTGTGGAAACCATGAAACATTTTTTCTTTGATGAATAGAAAATAGATTATTTATATGACATAGAAACATTTTGTAACATTATTATAACCTTTGATCAGTTTAATGAATCATTGCTGAATAATTTCTTTAAAATGAAAAAAAAAAAAACAGTGTATAATAAAAAATAATTTGAATAGAAATATATTTCAATGTTATATTGTTTTTAAATCATTTTTACATGATTATTCAGCCCTAACAGCCCTATTAATAATAGTTATAATCTGAATAATATTTTGTAGGAAAATAAACATTACCACCCTGAAGAGAGATTAAGATATATAGAAGGAGAACAGTCAAGAGCCAGTGAGTGCATTCCAGTGAGTCTGTCACACATTATTAGGGATGACCAGGCATGAGAGGAGGCCCACCCTAGTTACCCTGAACTGGGATCCTGGGTTGCCTCCAAACCAGATGGCCTAACAAAGAAGCTCAAACGTTAAGAGGTGCAACACAGGGCGAGATGTATTCAGCACTCTTACCAGGCAAGATTAACACAGGCCAGAATAGAGGGTGACTTTAAGGACCCCAGGGATTTGACAGAGACGGTCTGAACCAGAGTGACTGTGCTGGGCCACTGACCATAAAAGACCCAGGGGTCAAACTGAGAAAAATCACAACCTGAATGAAGCCTACAGCAGCTTTTATTTTTAGCATCTTCTGCAGAGGGGGGTCCTTAACTATGAGGAATACTAGGATATAATGAGGATTAGAAAGACATTGTATTGCCAGTCATCAAAGCATCCTCCTATTATGTCGCTCTTCAAGATCACGGAGCGAAAAGAAACAAGTAAAGGATGACTGGTTTGTATTGCCGTTAGCTCTCCCCGTATAATTGTGACCCAAAGTAGTAAATTCGCTGAAAATTTACTCAAACATCAGGCCATACAAGATTTGAAAGAGTTTGTTTCTTAATTTGAACAGATTTGGAGAAATTTTGCATTACGTAACTTGCTAACAAATGGATCCTCTGCAGTGAATGGGTGCCGTCAGAATAAGAGTCCAAACTGTCATGATCCTGTCTCTATCTCTCTCTTCTTCTCCCTCTGTCTCCCCCTGCTGGTTTTTCCCCTCCTGTCTCCCTCGCTCTTCGCTTATGTGTCACAGCTGTCTTCACTTCTCATTAAGATAATTCCCCCTCCACCTGGTTCTCATCTTGCCTTGTTATTTGGGCTACTTCTACCCTCTCGTTCCCGTGTCTCATTGTCAGATTGTTACTTCCGAATGAAGCCGTTGCCTTTGGCGTCCTTGTTAGCAGTTTGTCATGGTCCGGTCCTGTCCTGTCTAGTCGGGGTGAAGTTAGTTGTCTACTATCGCTACCTGTACCTCTCTGTGCTCACCCTTTATACCCCACAGAACCTTACCTGCTGTTCTACGCCGCTACCGCCCCGCACTGCGAGCACCGATCCCCGGCTCTCCCCTGAGCCCAGTCAAAGCCTCCACCTCGCCAGCCTTCTGGTAGTTCCAGCCACGGAGGTTTCCTGTGTTAGTTTAACCCAGCCTTCGGGTCTTCCTTAGTTTTCATCTTTGTACTCCTTTGTTGGATTTTCCTGTGGCTTTCCTTTGTTGGATTAAAGACTGTCATTTTGCCCTCGCATTTGAGTCCCCTCTCTTCAATACCCATCACAGAACAATCTGACCACGATGGACTCAGCGAGTGGCAGTCCGTTCCAGACCGCCGTTGAGCACCAGGGCGTCCTCCTCGGGAGGCATGAGGAAGACATCTCCGCTACCCGACACGCCGTCGGTTCTTTGGCTGCCCAAATGTCCGAGCTGTCCAGCCAGGTCCACAACCTGCGTCTCCAGCCTTCCGCCTCTTATTCTCCTCCGGGTCAGACGGAGCCTCGGATAAACAATCCTCCGGTCTATTCGGGTGAGCCAACTCAGTGCCGCGCTTTCCTTACCCAGTGTGAGGTGGTATTCTCGCTCCAGCCCGTTACATATGCTAAGGAGAGGGCCAAGGTGGCTTTCGTTCTTTCACTCCTCCACGGGCGGGCTCGCGAATGGGGAACGGCCAACTGGGAGACGGAGGCAGAGTGCACCTCAACCTTTGAGCGCTTCAAGGAGGAGATGATCCGGGTCTTCGACCGTTCCGCCTACGGAGAGGAGGCGTCCCGTCGACTTTCCACACTCCGGCAGGGAAGACGATCCGTGCCGGATTTCTCCGTTGAGTTCCGGACCCTCGCTACCACCTGTGGGTGGAACCAGCCCGCACTGACTGCTCGCTTCCTGGAGGGCTTGTCTCCAGAGGTGCGGGACGAGGTCCTCGTCCGTGAAATCCCCGCCCGGCTCGACGACCTTATCGACCTGGCCATCCGGGTGGAGAGACGGTTTGATCAGCGCCGTCGTGCTCATCGCCTAGAGGAGAGTCTCTTCTCGCCGCCTCGAGTCAGCCCCTCCCACTCAGAACCGGAACCCATGCAGCTGGGTGGTCTGCGTATTTCGCCTAAGGAGCGTCAGAGGAGGATCTCTAACCGCCTCTGCATGTACTGTGCTAGTGCCTCTCACTTTGTGTTTTCGTGTCCTGTAAAAGCCAACGCTCGCCAGTAGGAGGAGGGTTACTGGCGAGCGCTACCACTAAGTCCATCCCTTCCACTTCCTGCACGATACTTCCAGCGCATCTCCAGTGGGCGGGGTCGTCAGCCTCCTGTGCGGCCTTGATCGACTCTGGGGCCGAGGGAAACTTTTTGGATGAGAAGTGGGCGCTCCAACAAGGTATTCCGCTCACACCGCTAAGAGACTCCACCTCTTTATTTGCCCTTGATGGCAGCGCCCTACCTAGGGTACAGAAACAGACTATCCCATTAACTCTAACCATTTCTGGCAACCATAAAGAGACAGTTTCCTTTTTAATTTTTCAGTCTCCTTTTACCCCTTTAGTACTGGGGCACCCTTGGTTAGAACTTCACAATCCACACATTGACTGGGCTAGGGGGTCTGTTTTGTCTTGGAAGTTGTCGTGTCATGTTAAGTGTTTAGCCTCGGCTGTTCCCCCCGTGTCTTCTGTTTCTGTGTTGCAGGAGGAGACGGGAGATCTGACTGGGGTTCCGGAGGAGTATCACGATTTGCGAGGGGTTTTCAGCCGTTCTCGAGCCATGTCTCTTCCGCCCCACCGTCCGTATGACTGCGCTATTGATCTCCGCCCGGGGACCACGCCCCCTCGGGGTAGGCTCTATTCTCTTTCTGTTCCCGAACGGGAGGCTTTAGAGAATTATTTATCTGAGTCTCTCAGCGCCGGCACAATCGTTCCGTCCTCGTCGCCTGCCGGCGCCGGATTCTTTTTTGTTAAGAAGAAAGACGGTTCTTTACGCCCATGCATTGATTATCGGGGGCTGAACGACATCACGATTAAGAACCGTTACCCCTTGCCACTGATGTCCTCAGCCTTCGATATCCTGCAGGGGGCAAAAGTCTTTACCAAGCTCGACCTACGTAACGCCTACCATCTCGTACGCATTCGGGAGGGGGACGAGTGGAAGACCGCCTTTAACACGCCCCTCGGCCACTTCGAGTATAGGGTCCTCCCCTTCGGATTGGTTAACGCCCCCGCTGTCTTTCAGGCTCTGATCAATGACGTCCTTCGGGATATGCTCAATTTATTCGTTTTTGTCTATCTCGATGACATTTTGATTTTTTCGCCCTCTCTCCAGGTTCATGTGCAGCACGTTCGCCGCGTTCTCCAACGTTTGCTTGAGAATCGACTCTTTGTTAAGGCCGAGAAGTGCTCCTTTCATGCTTCGTCTATAACGTTTTTAGGCTCCGTTATCTCGGCAGAGGGGATCAAAATGGACCCTACCAAGGTCCAGGCCGTGCTCGATTGGCCCGTCCCTGAGTCTCGTGTCTCGCTACAACGCTTTCTCGGTTTTGCTAATTTTTATCGCCGCTTTATACGCAACTTCAGTCAGGTGGCCGCGCCACTCACTGCCCTCACTTCGGTTAAGTCTCGTTTCAGTTGGTCCGGTTCTGCGCAGGAGGCGTTTGACCGGCTAAAGACCCTTTTTACGTCCGCACCCATCCTCCGCACCCCAGATAGCTCAAGACAGTTTATCGTTGAGGTCGATGCCTCCGAGGTGGGGGTGGGAGCCGTTCTTTCCCAGCGGTCAGCGTCGGATAATAAGATACACCCTTGCGCGTACTTCTCCCACCGCCTTTCCCCCGCTGAACGTAATTATGATGTCGGGAATCGAGAGCTCCTCGCCATCCGCCTGGCGTTGGGTGAGTGGCGGCAGTGGTTAGAGGGATCCTCTGTCCCTTTTATTGTTTTAACGGACCATCGCAATTTAGAATACATTCGCTCCGCCAAGAGATTGAACTCGCGTCAGGCTCGCTGGGCCCTTTTCTTTACGCGTTTTGATTTTGTCATTTCATACCGTCCGGGCTCTAAGAACGGTAAACCAGATGCGTTGTCTCGACTCTTCGATCCCTCGATCGGCCGCACCTCCCGAGAGGAAATTATCCCTTCCGGTCGGGTGGTGGGGGCTACGGTCTGGGGGATCGAGAGACAGGTTAAACGCGCTCTCTCTCACGTCGCTACTCCCCGTAACTGCCCTAGGGGCAGCCTTTTTGTCCCCATTCCCACACGATTAGCGGTTCTTCAATGGGCCCATTCTTCTAGACTAGCGGTTCATCCCGGTGCTCGAGGCACTGTCGCATTTATCCGCCAGCGTTTCTGGTGGCCCTCTTTAGAACGTGATGCACGCCGCTTTATCGCTGCCTGCTCTGTCTGTGCCCAAACCAAAGCAGGCAACTCTCCGCCTGCTGGTCTTCTCCGACCGCTACCTGTTCCCTCTCGCCCGTGGTCCCATATAGCTCTCGACTTTATCACCGGTCTTCCGCCCTCAGCCGGCAAGACTGTCATCCTGACGGTAGTCGACCGCTTCTCAAAATCGGCGCACTTCATTCCTCTTATCAAACTGCCCTCTGCGAAGGAAACGGCCCAGATTATGATTGATAATGTGTTTAAGTATCACGGGTTGCCCACCGATGTCGTGTCCGATAGGGGTCCGCAATTCGCCTCGCAGTTCTGGAAAGAATTTTGCCGTCTCATAGGGGCCACTGCTAGCCTTTCCTCGGGTTTTCACCCACAGACTAACGGCCAGGCCGAGCGAGCCAATCAGATTGTTGCCCGCATGCTCCGCAGTCTAGCTTTTCGCAATCCCTCATCTTGGGTCGAACAGCTTTCCTGGGCTGAGTATGCTCATAATTCCCTCCCCTCCTCGGCCTCTGGTATCTCTCCCTTTCAATGTTGCCTCGGCTATCAACCGCCCTTATTTTCGTCCCAAGAGACCGATTCTCACTGCCCGTCCGTTCAGACCTTTATCAGTCGCTGTAAACGAACCTGGAAGGGGGTGAGATCCGCACTTTGTCGTTCTAAGAGACGCATGTGCGTGGCTGCCAATAAATCGCGTGTCAAGAGTCCTCGCTATGCCGCGGGTCAGAGGGTTTGGCTTTCTACATCTAATTTACCCCTCCAGTCTGACTCCCGTAAACTGGCTCCCCGCTTCATCGGGCCGTTCCGCATTATCAAGATCGTTAACCCTGTCGCCGTCAAACTCCGGTTGCCGCATAATCTTCGTCGTGTTCACCCGGTGTTTCACGTCTCCTGCATTAAACCGACCTCTCGCTCCCCCCCTCCCACGTCCTTCTCTGCCGTTCGTATCGAAGACTCCCCGGTCTACACCGTCCGCAGGATCATAGATAGGCGGCGTCGGGGTCGTGGTTACCAATACTTAGTCGATTGGCAGGGGTATGGTCCTGAGGAGAGGAGTTGGGTCTCCCCTAAGGATATCCTGGACCCCTCGCTCATTGATGATTTCCTCCGGTCTCGCCAGCATTTCCCCGCTGGAGCGCCTGGAGGCGCTCTTTGAGGAGAGGGTACTGTCATGATCCTGTCTCTATCTCTCTCTTCTTCTCCCTCTGTCTCCCCCTGCTGGTTTTTCCCCTCCTGTCTCCCTCGCTCTTCGCTTATGTGTCACAGCTGTCTTCACTTCTCATTAAGATAATTCCCCCTCCACCTGGTTCTCATCTTGCCTTGTTATTTGGGCTACTTCTACCCTCTCGTTCCCGTGTCTCATTGTCAGATTGTTACTTCCGAATGAAGCCGTTGCCTTTGGCGTCCTTGTTAGCAGTTTGTCATGGTCCGGTCCTGTCCTGTCTAGTCGGGGTGAAGTTAGTTGTCTACTATCGCTACCTGTACCTCTCTGTGCTCACCCTTTATACCCCACAGAACCTTACCTGCTGTTCTACGCCGCTACCGCCCCGCACTGCGAGCACCGATCCCCGGCTCTCCCCTGAGCCCAGTCAAAGCCTCCACCTCGCCAGCCTTCTGGTAGTTCCAGCCACGGAGGTTTCCTGTGTTAGTTTAACCCAGCCTTCGGGTCTTCCTTAGTTTTCATCTTTGTACTCCTTTGTTGGATTTTCCTGTGGCTTTCCTTTGTTGGATTAAAGACTGTCATTTTGCCCTCGCATTTGAGTCCCCTCTCTTCAATACCCATCACACAAACAACTGATAAAGACATCACAATAATCCACAAGTAAATTTAGATGCGTTTAGGCATTCTAATGGCACCCATTCACTGCAGAGAATCCATTGGTGAGCAAATTATTTACTGCTAAAATTATTTACTGCTAAAAAGATAATTCATCAACATCTTGGATGATCCGAGAGTGGGTACATTTTCAGCAAATTGTCTTTTTTAGGGTGAACTATTTCTTGAACAGCATGCTCAATATTTAACTACGGAACAAGCCAATTGACGTTAAAAACGCATTGAGCTCGGTGTGTTGATACCAATCAAATGTGCAAGAATGCAGCCTGCTGTAAAATGCCTGAAAATGACGGTCTGATTATTTATGATGGAAAGCTGTCGCAGGATGATGGTAATTAACCAGACAGCACACAGGATAATGCCAATACCTGCTTAAAATAATACAATTAACTTGCAAAGCAGATCAGAGCATCGCTGGCGTCCATGGCCGGGCGCACTTTGAAATGCAAGCAGCTTCACGCAATGCCGTCTCATTCCAGCCAACCCACGCCAGTCATTAAACGGCCTCCATGTCTGTCACACTTTCTCTCTCTCTCTCTGTCGCTCTCATCTCCAGGTATGATCAAAGCTGCCTTTTTTCTGTTTTGTGCGTTTTTGCAAACACATATGGGGTTGTGTATTTTTTTACCTGTGAATAAAATACATCAAAAACCAGACAGAGCAGAGGAGGAAACATGAAGAGAGAGGGAGAGATGGAGATAGAATGAAAGGATAAATAAATTAACTGAGAGAATGACTTTGTCTTTACCTTGAGTACGCCAATGAAAGGCACAAAAGCAGTCCTCTGAAGCCCGTTTTTGTACAGTTCTGAGAGAGAGAGAGAGAGATCACGAGAGGCAGAGATGCTGGTTAGATTCACTCTTTAGCCTCCTCATAATGTCATTTTCCATCTATGATTGGCAAATAAAGTGTCTATTGATGAAGTGAGGGACGGGAGGGGAGGAGGGACAAAAGGGATGAGGAGAGGCAGAAATTGATTTCTGTGGGCAGCGCAGGAGAAAGGCAGTACATGAAATTCATTACATTCCCAAACAATGAGCTCAAGAGAAGAAGTCTCTCTCTTTCTACACAGACAATAAACCTGCATCACGGTGAATGGAGACTTCAATTAGCCACACGGGCATGATAAACCACACACACACAGATGTAAAGAGACCGTGATGAGTATATGCTTCTGTCTGTGCTGTAAAACTTGTTTAAAGCTGCCGTGAGCAAGAAAATATAAAGGAAACGGAATTGTCACAACAGAGGCATGTTGAGCTATAAACAGTCCAGAGAGACATGTTCGGCCAGTTCTCACCCAAGAAGTGAAAGCATGCTATAGGGATCTTACTACGAAAGAATAGATAAAGCCTTTCCATAGGGATCTGGTGGCCACTTACGAGAATCATACCGAGAGATATTTTAAGGGATCCTATATACTCTTTTTCCTTAACATCCTCTTATAATATTTGAAACCAAAACAGTAAGTCAAAGTATAAGTGGTTTGTTTTTCAATGGCCATTTTTGGTCGCTATTTTTATTTATTTTTGGCCACTGTACATTCAGACTTCAATATATTGTACATGGCCCCTTTACTTTGTAATACAAAGTGTAAATGTGGGCAGTCACTTAAGTACACTTATTAGACATCAGAAAGTAGCAGAAGTTCAAAACAAAATTATCTTGCAGCTTATTTTTTAATAAAAAGTTTTTGGGAAGATCACATTTTTTACAATTGTTATTCTTAAGGTTTGTCCAGAAAATTATGAACAACTGGAAAAATCGTGGAGTTACAATATTGGCCCTGAAATCAAAATGTTTAAGCACCGCTTTAAGATGAATCTGCAATATGTCATTTTTTTTTCAGACATTTTAAATACCATTTAAACATCATTAACATATCTCTAATTAAACTTTTCATAGGTTATATCTTTGATGATCCTCAATTATCTGTTGTAGGTCCAAAAAAAAAAAAAAAAAAAAAAACAGACAGATACAGATGCTTCTGAATAAATTCTACACTTTTTTTTAGCAGTTTAATCATAGTATCCTGGTGCATAACTAAAGGGTCATTTAAAGATTAAGTTAAGTGAAATGCACCCTCTTTTACCTTTGTCCATCCATTTCCCCTGCTTTACCTGAAGAAACGGTTTTGGGGGACGCCAAATATCCAAGTTCAAACACGCGAGCCTCTTTAGTGGCTCTTCAGTACAGCATCTTTATATCAATAAACGAGCAATCTCTTTCGATGTCATCTCTCTCCCTCCCATCTTTCATGTCTACCCGTCTATCCATTAGTCACCTAATTAAAATGGAATAAGATGGCTATTAAGTTTTAGCGTAGGCTTTGTTCTCTGTGGCTGGTTAATGTTAGGAGAGGGTTTCTTTATGTAACTGCCGCTCACCGTTTTGTACTCGGCACACAAGGCCACTTCATACAACGAGACATTAGCAGCGCTCCAAGACAGAGACCGAGAAGAGAAAGGCAGAACGAGTGTCTTATCTCTACCCTTATCACTCTCCCTCTCCAGTTTAATGTAACATCACAGCAATTGCAAAAAAACGGCGTCTGTTGAATCAACAATGAGGCAGAGGAAGAAAAGAGTGGGAACGGTGGAGAAAGATAAAAGACTAACTGCTCATGTTCAAGCGGGTATCAAATAAAGTTGCCTCGTTTTATGCTGAACGGCGTATAGGCGAGAAATCTTTGATGGCGGCGAGGTTGAAGTTTCCACATGATTTAAAGGGATAGTTCATCCAAACACGTCGCCCACATCATTTTAAACCTGTATGATTGTCTTACTTCTGTGGAACACAAAATGAGAGATTTAAAAGAATGTTCAAGCTGATTTGTTACTTTAACATTTTTGGTCACCATTCACTTTCATTGTATGGAAAACAACAGCTTAGACATTCTTCTAGATAACTGCCTTTGTGTTCCACAGAAGCCAAAAAAAGCCATACAGTAAAGTAAATAACGATCATTTTCATTTTGAGGTGAATTATTCCTCAAGCTACACCAAAACGTACATAGGAAATGGTTTACTGAAGAACTAAGGGTTTAAAGTTCAGCTGGATGCAGTCGTCATTGGATTTCAGGGCTAAATAACACTCCTCAGATTAGTTTCATGTAATCCACCACCACAGAGCAGCAGCCAATGGCAGGGGTTTGAGTGTGTGCGAGAAAGGAAGAGAGCAATAAAAAGCAGAGAAGGAGTGAGAGACTTTACGCAGATTATCAATAGACCTCAAACATAATGGGCATCAAAATACAGCGATTAACCAAAGAGTGACTTAAAGGGGAGGTGAACATTAGAAAAGAGTGAAAAAGAAGAAATAAGATCCTGACACATAAGATGGTGCAGAACTGGATTAGAACATGAGACGGACGTGTAGTTTAAGAACATGTTTTACTTTCAGGCCACAGAAAAAGAACGAGGAGAATGAGAAAGGTATGGTGGTCTATTGTTGGGAAGTTGGTAGCGAACAATACAAGGTGAAAATGTACAAGAGTCATGTGTGCCGTGCGCTGTGTAGGTAACAGGTCAGGATCAGAAAACACATACTTAACCCTGGAAATTGATGGAGGAAAATAAAGGAATACACTGCTTTTATTGTCAGATTTCTTTTTGTTTTTGCAAAAAATGTTATGAATTATAAAAACCTAATATATTTACACCACAGTTTAAAACTTACAAAAAATGTTTTTGAAAGAAGTCTCTTTCAAAGTATGCATTTATACAAACTACAATAGAACAGTAATATTATGAAATAATCACAACATGCTGTAAAAGAACGGATTATATTATTTTTATGTAATTTGTTCCTGTGATGGCAAAACTGAATTTTCAGCCATTACTCCAGTCTTTACTGTAATAAGATTCTTCAGAAAACTTCAGGATTATTTTTTGTAACGATATAAAAGTATTCACTATCACTCTTGATCAATTTAATGCATCCTTGCGGATTAAAAGTATTAATTTCTTTAAAAAACAAAAAAACAAAAAAGTAGTGCATGTTTAATTATTTTCTCCCAAATGTTACAGCTAAACAAGTACACTGGAGAAATACTTAGATTTTTATAATCAAGTTATTAAAAGTTCAATAATGAATTTACATTTTAATCTTAAAAAGTGAAAATATGAAGATTTTGTAGTAATGACATTTACTAGTTTCTGTTTATTTCCAGGGTTAAATAATATGATTGAAAAAAAAGAAAAGTTTTCTGCATGGACCTGGACATTTGAACACCAGTTTCTGTTAATCAACATTACCCAGACCTACCTTCAGGTGGTCGATTTGAGGTCGCCACAACCACGACCCCACACTTGAACAAGCCCTCAAATAACTGCTTCAGGATCACAGCATCAGCTATATCAACCACCTGAAAAAAATAAAATAATAATAATAAAAAAAGAAGACATTTTTATTCATTGTACTCTAATGTAAATATGGATCATAGCAACCCATATTCTGCATCAGCTATTTACTTTTTCCTTCACATGTAAAAAACAGCATACCATCACTTAAGTTCATAGAAACAGCTCAAATTCAACTGAATTTTTGTCAAACTGAAATAAAACAAGTAAATGTGTATCAATGGGATAAATACGTTGGTTTTAAATTTCATTTTGCCTATAAAGCAACCTATAGCTTCTGTTGTTTCTATTCTGTCCTCTAGTCACACTATTGACACTATGGGAGCGAGCACAGGTGTAGAAGCAGGACATGAGCGAGGCACAACTCTCTCCCCTTTGGCCTTCCTCTGCCTTGAGCTAATTACCACAATTGTGTGCATGCATGTGCACTTGTGCATGCGTGTACATGCGAATGAATGAGCAAAAACCAGGTGTCGTTGCATTTTAAAACCGAAGCCTCGGCCAAGGTCCTTTGACATAACCCTCCCCAACACGCTCGCAACACAGACACAGGACAGACACAAAGCCACTCCACCTGACTGTGAAATGGCCACACACAGCCGCAGCTTTCTGCTAGAGACAAGGACAAGTGGCCAAAGCGCTGAAAAAGGTAAATAATTGAATAAATAAATAAATAGCGTTTTAAGATAAAATCAGTGGCACAATGACAGCCAGATGGCCACACAGAGACAAATACGTACACACACACACACAGATGTGCTCCCATTGTGCTCTTGAGGGCCTGGCATGGCTGTCCCTGAATCTCAGAAGCGAGAGGATGAGTGGTTCTTTCATTATTATCATTTTCATCATCATCATTCATTATTATCATTTAAACGTTGCCTTTTTCACAGCAGCGAGCTGTTGCCTCACACACATCTGCAGCAACACTGGGGCTGCTGACCCTCCCCTGACAAAAGGAGCCCTTTAGTCAATAATACACAATGAGATCGACCGTGGTCCGCTCTCATCTTCTCCCACGTTTCTGCTACTTTTTTCAGGGTTGAAATGCATTTAGTCAAAACGCATATAAGAGTTTCTGCTTGCGTCGCATTAATACTTGATTAGCGTTTGCATATCTGGCAGCGAGGAGCCAAATTTGGGGCCGGGGATGTTTTTGTCATGTAGAAGATCTCCTCATTCACGGAGCTCTACTATTCTTAGAAGGGCACACTTATGACTGCCATTCCCCCAGCATATGTTGTTTTCTTATATTGAAGTGTTTCCCTTTTTTGCATATTAAACCTTCGGCCCCATCAAACCCAATTAGCGTCTTCTATAACGGCCTTACGTGAGGCAAGGTGGAGGGTGTGCGTGCGTGTTGTCGGAAGGGTGGTCGGTTACAAAGACGAGGTGCTATTGCATAAAATGGATCACATTTCCTTTAACCGTCCTCTTCTATTCTTCATTTCAAAGGAGTCATTTAATTATGACCTTTTCATCCGTCCTGTATTTGTTTTTTTGTTTGTCGCACAGGCACTGCGACACTCATGCGAGAGTGTGTATACACACACACACACACACACACACTTTCAGTCTCTGGGTATTGATTGCCAGGTTGAGTGCAAGAAAGCCTTCTGTGTGGTGTTGTTGTGAACGACAGCGAAAACAACGGTACGGATATTCAAATGAGCATCCAATTACGCCAGCAAAGAGTCACTTTTGTGTGGCGCACACGGGTGCCAAATTGCACTCTTTTGATCTTAAACCTTTACTTACACAACTCTGTCGATGAGTAATTTCACCCGGCGACTGACAGGGGCCTGAGACAATGCCTCAAGCGGTTTCTACTCGCTCTTCCTCTTTCTATATCTCTCTTGGCCCTTCTCTCAATACCTTGCATTCATTAAGGGAGTGGAGAGGGACAAAAGGGGAAGGCTACAAATTACTGATAATGATGCCGGACTAATGAAGAGAATGGAGAAATTTCATTAGCATTTAAGAGGCATGGATGCATGCGACCCGCCATAGTCGCTCTCCATTACCCCTCACTCAAGGAAGCAAGAGGGGCCGACTGAAACTCGATGCCTCATTTGCATGCTTAAGTGGCAGTGGCTCCTGATTGGTAAGGGGCTGTCAGCTCCTCATTTATGCATCATAAACAAAATCTGTGTGCTTTCCATACAGCCACGAGCAACGATTGGTGAGGTGAGCTTTCAGGCAATAATGAGAACCCATACTAAATAAATATATGAAAGCGATCAGGCCTGAGGTAAACATTTCAATTTAAAAACCATTAATAAAAAGAGCAGTGCTTCATCCTAAAGCAGTGAGAGAATTAACTCTTAATTATCAGAAATGAGGTCTACACAGGTTATTTGAGTACGGCATGTAATATTATAAAGATAACAGGACATTTTTTTGAAATTCATTAAACACCATACTGATACTGAACCAGAGAACAAAAAACAATAGATAAGATAAAGATATTATTCCTTAAGGAAAATATTGATTGAGAAATGGGCTGATTGATTGATTTTAATCTGCAAACATGTATATGACATTTCATTTTTTTATTTTATACTTTTTGGGTTTGAAAAGAATACCATTTTCTATTTAATCTCGATTATATGTTGCCTTTCAGATCTGTGTGAAGTTATCGGACTCCACTAGATGGCTCCAAAATGAACAAGGATTACACTGTAGTCAGATGAACTACATCAATATAAACATTTCTTCAGCACATGCTGATTCTTACTATATTTCTGCAGCTTACATTATTCCCCTCACTCAAGCACTAACACACTGAAAATATGCATTAAACTGCAGCTTAGAAATTTTTCAACAATTTTACAAACTCTTCACCCTCCGAATCTCCCTACTCCTGCCCTCACCTGAAACTCATCAAAGCACAGGAGACATGTTTCCTCTGCGATCTCCATGGCAACCGGAAAGATGGGGTCATACATTGTCATTTTACCGATCCGTCGCTTTGGCAGGCTCTGTTTCAGTTTGTGGATCCCTGAATGCAATGCACAAATTAAAGTCAATAGAAATAAATGCAAATGCACTCAGAACCTAGACAACATCAAATGTTGAACTCAGGAGGAATCTATTCTACTTTATGCTGTTATTTTCCTTAATTGCTATTCATGCAAGATAAAAGTCATGTTTGTTTGCTACTTGTCAAAATATCAAATAGTACTACTTTAAATAGATTAATATGGAATAAGGTAAATATACACTAGTGTTATTAAAAAAAAAAAAGTTTTGGATCAGTTTTTATTAATAATACTTTTATTTAGCAAAGACACATTAAGTTGTTCACATGTTAAAGACATTTATGTATATTAATATTTATCTAAATGTAACTTTGCGATCACAGGAACACATTACATTTAAGCATATACTGAAAAACGGTTTCAATTGTAATATTTTAAAATATTACTCCTATTACATATGGCCATTTATGTATCCACAATAACTCGAGAGCAGGCTACCTTGGTTTAGTTAGAACTTACTTCTATGTACATCTAACATGAATGCATTGAAATGAACCCTCCTTTTTCTTCTGTTTTCCACAAAGGAGTAAAAAAGGTCCATCAGCATTGTTTTTCCAGTGCCTATAGATTATGAAACACAGAATAAGCATTAATTGGCCTTTCCAAAGTGAAGTCCAATCCAATACCTCAAAACTCAATATATGCATGTATAAAATGATGAATTATTTTGCTGCCATAGCTAAAAACAAATATTAACTTAAGCTTACCAACATCACCATGGATATAGTAGCCGTGAGGAGGATGTGGCTTTGGGGACTCCTGTAAAATAAATTCGAATATTACCATCTTCTTTAATGCTGTAAAAAGCTGGTTTGTTTCAGCACATTTTAGTCTACAAAGCTTATATCATCAAGACCTCTTTTTGTCACCAGTTGTAACAAAAAAAAGAAATATCCAGAAAACTCTTGGCATGCGATGAAGTGCCCTTGACTCAAAGTTTCCAAACAATGTCCACAATGCATTCAACTTTCAGAGTAAAGGTGTTTGATGAGCCAGTCCAGAACTGTCTGTGGCTGCAGACAATTGATCATTCAGGAAAAGACAGAGAGCCGACATCCTCATGCCCGTATTCTGCCCGTATTTTTTTTTTCAGTGGGGTGAATGCTGTTTGAGCAGTGAGGCGCAGCGTTCTTGGATGACAGCGTGTGACTTCTCACTGACTTCCAGAACTCTCTGTAGCTCGTTATTGTGGCTGGTGGCAGTGGTCCAGTCACGGTAGAGTGGACAAACACAGTGAAGAGACTGAGAGAGAGCGGACACAGGCCCTGTCAGGGACGGGTCCACAAGGTGGAGTCATGCTCTACACTTTCACAGGATGCAGCCAAGGGGAAAAAGTTCACATGCCAACACTCTGTTTTCCACTGCCTTTCACAGATGACCTGTTGTTTGCTCTGGTAATGTTGTAGATAAACAATAACTTTGGGATTTTAATAAATTTTTTTGGAAATGTTTTATTTTGGTTATTATAATAAGTTATTCACTTTTAAATGAAAATAATGCATTTATTCATTTACTCGCCCTACGCACAAAGCGTTTCACCCTTTTTGCCCTAAATAATCAACACAAGAGCACATCGCTGTACATGTTTATGTTTATTTCCCCATATTAAAAGTGGAGCTGGGAATCTCTTTCCCAGACAATGGCGACCCCTCATTACTGAGGCGAGGGATAGGTGGGGTGTCCTGACTCAGTAGGGGGCCGTGCTGTGATCCAGCAAGAGCTTGGTCTGGCCTTTCCTCCCACTCTCCACCCCCACAAACACAAACAGGCTGAAGCTGCTTTGACCTACAAACAACAGTCCCACAGCAAATTAGGCAATGGCACAGTGTAAGCACTAGGGTCTGACTGAAGGTTGTCCCGCTAAGCTTTTTCTTCACTGTAAACATACACTGATTGCACTGCTCAGTTTGGCACATATAAACCCATACCTCTTGTGTGTTGTCAACATCTCCGTCTTCTTTTTCATTTGACTTCTTTTCTGCAGGACTGCGAAGGTTTACTTTACTTGTATTATTCTTCAGTTCTGAGGTGGGTTGACTATGTAAACAGTCTTTAGGTTGAGGGAGAAGGATGGGGATGTTGGTGTAGTCTGTCATCACTCTGTTCAACTGTTCTAACTGAAGAAGTGCAACTCTTTGTTTATCATCTTCTCGCAGTGAACCGGAGCAGACAAGTCTGTCATAGTGGCTGATGAGTCCACCATGAGCAGCCCAAGGTGCTGACACAGATGCATGTCCTGCAAAAAATGGTGAATACCATTAAGAAACAAGAATATGTTGTTAAACAAATATTTGGGATCTATAAATATTTTTTACAGTGCTTATATCATATAATACTTGATAATAATAATTCCTTAATATTTCACTATAAGACCCAATAATTGAGGAATGAAAAATAATAGATTCACTAAACATCTATTACATGTGACATAACTTTTTTACAATATGAATAAATGTATATGTAAGAGATTCATTTTAACATGAGTAAATAATGACAATTTATGCAAATGACAATAAATAAATATGACAATACATAAACAATAAGACTCGTGTTTCTATAAAATACATATACAGCACAATATAAAGTTAATCTTTTTGACAACTTGGTTGCTTATATATATATATATATATATATATATATATATATATATATATATATATATATATATATATATATATATATATATATATATATAAACATAATAAAAAAAATTACACACACACACACAGTTTTTCCACATATTTTACAGTTTATTAAGACAATTTTTTTTTTACAGTTTGTCTGTTTATTAAGACAAACTCTATCCAATAAAGGTTTGGGCATATTTGTTTCTCTCTCATTAAAGCAAAGGTATACTTTAAATAAATGCACATAAATTGGAGACAGACTTTTGTTGACAGAAATGAAAGATCTAGCTGGAAGAGAAAATCTATTCAAAGTCATAAATTCTTCATACTCCAGTATAGTAAGTTAGCTACCATAATTTTGCAAACAATAAAGAAATATGAATGTGTGTGTGTATGTGTGTGTGTGTGTGTGAGAGAGAGAGAGAGAGAGAGAGAGAGAGATAAAGATGGATATAACGAACTATGACGTAATAGATTTCCCACAGTTAGCACGTGTTATCAGCACTGACCATGACAGGAGAATATTCATGCTCACCTCTGACGGCCTTGAACAGTTCACACCAAACTCCTCTCGACAAACTCGTCTCTTTGAATGAAAGTCTTAAAAGACATCTCGATGTCCACAGCAACCTGTATGCCGCCATGTTGATTCAAACCCTAATAACTTTATTGAAGTCTGAACACGGACACCTTACATCCCTTTATGGAGAACAGACACTGCTCTGCATGCTGCTGTTCCACGTTTATTATGTCTCAAAAACGTTACAATATATAAGAAAATAGTTTTTCAATTATATTTTATATCGTTTTTAAATATCAAAATCTTATCTTATTCGTGAATAAATGCAAGACATTGTTCTGCAAACAATAATTTGAGAAACTAATTTTTTTTTAACAATACAGATTTACAAAAAGTGCACTGTTCTTGTTTTGAAACGTATCTAATTACATTACAGAATACAGTAGGAGGAATGCAAGAATGGAACTTGAATAAATGACAAAAGTTACTCTACAAAAGGTTCAGAATTTAAAACCTACAAAAGTTTAACATTACATATGTCCACCGAAAACAGCACTTGCTTCGCTAACATTTATCCAGCAGCTCAGAATAGTGGCAGGTGACCGCATAAACGCTAGTTAATACAGTTATAAATAGTCATTTATAACCTATAACATTTTCGACTTCACTGAAAGGTACACTCTCCTCGCTATGACCGCTTTTATCCAATCAAAGCCCATAGATATTACCACGTGACCATGTTGGTATGTCACATGTCAGCTGTTCCTCAGCTGATCGGAAGTGCAATCGATAGCTGCTTGTTTGCTCAAAACTGTCACGAAAAGCCATGGCTGAGGCCATAGCAGACACGAGAAGGCTTTACACTAAACCACAAAACCTGAACGACGCGTATGGGCCACCGAGTAACTTTCTAGAGATTGATGTTTCCAACCCCGAGACGGTTGGCGTCGGTCGGAACAGGTTTACGACATACGAGATCAGACTGAAGGTGAGCAGCCGAGGCTGGCCTGAACAGACATCAAACGCTCAGACACACTGATCTGGTCTTACTGAAGCTTAAATACACTCCTAATGGGATTAAAACCATTGCTAATAGTATAGATCATAGTGTAGCCAAGCTCACATTAGTTGTAAACAATGCGTCCAAGTCTAACTTTGTAAAACTTAATGGCTTGTTAAATATTTGTATGACAGTGTAACTGTTCAGCTTTGTTTTGATTATGATTCAGCAAAGCATTGAGCACAATCTCATGTTTATCAAACCCACATAACTTTCTTTTTTCAGTGGAACAGAAAAGGAGATGTGAGTGAAGTTGTCATTGTGCACAGTTCACTTTCATTGTATGGAAATCAGATTCATCAGATGTGTTACTGAAGCTGGCAGTTGTTAACATTCTGTCTAACGTCTCTCTTCTTTTGTGTTGTCTTAAGAATGAATACAGGTTTGGAATAAAATGTGAATTAAGACCGATTATTCAGTTTTTGGTGAAATACCCCCTTAATTTTTCCTTTTGGCATTGACCTAAATATAAAGCCTGACTGTGTAATGATCAGCAAAGTAAGAACATAGTTTAGTTGGTTTGTGTCTAACTGGAATGAGAGCGTTTCAAGCTATTTCCATTTAGATCTCAAGCATGTAGTCTGTGTGACCACACCCCTTTGTGTAAGCCCAAGATAATGGTGCTTATAATGATAATGAAAAACCTGGGTCGGTTCTTTATCAAATGTGAGACCTTTCAGTTTGCTAGTTAAAATGCTTTATTTTCATTTTAATTTATTTTCCTCGTTCTTGTTCTCATATGAAACCCAAGTTAAGCTGAATTGATCTTACGCATGTTTCAGTAAGTTGTCTCATGATCAAATTCTTCTGAACTCGCTGTGTAGGTTATGGTTATTGCATCAGCGAGTTTCCCACACGCTTGCACATTCCTCATTCCTTAGAAATGAATCAGCTTACCCATATTTGTGCAAACAAAATGCATACCTTGATTTATTGGCCAAAATATTCTGAATGTTAGAGGAAGTTTTGAACTGTGAGACACACATGGCTGCCATCCGCTTTGCATATGTGTGTTTGTGCGCTGTTATGCATGGAATTGAACTTACACCTGATAGAATGACTGACTGGCCAAATAACATGCAAACCTCCCAGATTCCCTTGGTAAAAAGGGAAAGTTATTGTACAGTACATGTAATTAGGATTCAAGGACCGCTAAACTTGCAAATGATGAATGTTAATTTATCCTTCAGTGAAATGTCACCAAATATTAACCGTGTAAACCCTGACATAATAAATACCAATACAAATATATATATTTATTAAAAATGGAAAAGTTTATTATTATGATAGTAGATCATGTGTTAATAAAAGAGAAGACAGAGTTCATACTCAAGAAGAAAAAAAGTCTCCTTTGTATTCAGTTGCCCAGACTGAGCAATGATGCCAAATCAAACTCAAGCTGACTCGTGTCATTATTTTATTATTATTATTATTATTATATTTTTGTTTTATATTGTTATATTGTTTATATTTTTTGCCCCTGAAAAGCAGTGGACATGGTTACGTTATCACTTTTCAGGGCTCCAGACTTACTATTTTTACTAGGAGCACTGACTGAAATTTTTAAGGAGCACAAACAGAAAACTTTAGGGGCACACCTTAAATCAGCCTGCAATGCAATCATTCAAATATTTTCCCCATTTTAACTGTATTACTGACCAATGTTTTGATAATAAATAGACTTAACCTCTTAAACTGGACAGAGAGTTAGACTCCTAACCCTAGGGTTGTGGGTTTGTGTCTCAGGCCGGAAACACCACGACTGAGGTGCCCTTGAGCAAGGCACCGAACACCCATCTGCTCCGGGTGTGTGTTCACAGTGTGTGTGTGTTCACTGCTGTCTGTGTGCACTTTGGATGGGTTAAATGCAGAGCACGAATTCTGAGTATGGGTCACCATACTTGGCTTCATGTCATGTCACATTTTAGGGAACAAATGGTGTTTTTTTATTTAATTACATTTAGAGCATTATAAACTAAAATAATTATAAATTATATTTCATTCATAAATTATGCTATGTCCTTGGTTGAGTACAGTGGGACTCAATTAATTAAAAAAAAAGACATGAATGAACATGCATAGGCAAAAACAATGGATTTCTATTTTTTTATTGCCAATACATTTCTAGTTTTTAGCCCTTTTTTATTATTATTAAACTTTGTTTAAAGATAATCTTAATATATATTTTATAGGAATATTGAATATATTTTATTTCCCTATTCATTTGTTGTGTCTCCCAAAATGCGTAATTAACATGCTCCTCTTTGAACTGATCACAAATGGTTGATGTTTCTCAAATTGCAGAAATCACCAGTTGTTGCAAATCAGTGTGAACATCTTTTTAGCAAGATACATGGCCTAGTTAGAAGTCTTCTTAGTGGTTTACGTTAGTAAACAAAATATTCCACTGACTATTGTTCACTTGTGCAAGGTACTCGCCATCCCTACAGCTTAACAATGCAAAATTACTTAAAAGTTGTGGAAGCAAATTTCTCACTTATTATTTGGTCTACGTTCTATTCTATTCTATTCTTCTTGACACATCTATAACAATTGGGTCCTCTTACCTTCAGAAGTTTTGATGAAAAACGAAATTTTCATCAGACTCAGGTTATATTGTGGAAACTCTTCCCATCTAATTCACTTTTTCTTCCGTATATAGCCCAAATTCTCCTTTGAAATTCAATACTTTAAAATTTTAAGTGCTCGCCTAAGGAGGTGGAGACACAGATAAGACATTGTCAAAACCCCTTACTGTGTTCTAAGCAGTCATTTTCACAACTGATGAGTTGTGACAGGTGCTGTTGTGTCTGCTAATAGGCCAATGTCTTCCCAGCTTTCCTATAGTATTTTTAGCCTTCTCCTACCCACAGAGCGAGCCACCGCCTGCCATTAGCCCAAATCTAAAGCTACTGTACTTGATCAGCGTATAATAATTAGCATATGCGTGTAATCAAGATTATTGTGTGTCTCAGAGTCGGCGGTGACCCTGCTTTGCATAAGGGAACACCCCACACATACCTCTCACGCTATCGCTCTCTCGCTCTAGCCCTCAAGACCGAGAGAAAGAGCGGAGCTGTCAACTTTTGATTTGCTTCTGAAGTAGCCCGATTGCAACAATGAGAGGAGATAAAGAGATTCTGTTTGTATTTGTCATAGTAATACTGCCTGTGTTGATTACATGCTTTTGCATGCCAAGGGCAGCATCTTTCTTTGACGCTCTTCCGCACCATCCATGCACGCTTTCTCTCTTTCGCTCGGTGGCCAACCATTATCCTTTCCATCGTCATATCCCTCATCCCATAGATGATCCTGCCATGGTAAGTGAGAGAAAGGAGCCAAGCCATATTTGTGTGTGTGTGTGTGTGTGTGTGTCTTGGAGAGGGAATGAGAAGCTTCTTAATCCCTTCTTTTAAAGTGGAACGTGTGAATGACTATGGGGGTGCAGACCTCGTCTTAACCCCCTGCCAAACCCACCCCCCACTGGATGGCACAAAACATGCCCATCCCCCATCACCTGCTCCTCTGGTCTCATCTTGGGACAGGCATATCTCTAGTGATGGATTCTTAATGTCCGGTTGTCTTTTGTTCACCTGTAACTTAAAGGTAGAATTTATTTACACTCATGCCATTCCAAACTGACAGAATGGAACAACAGGTGAATATTTTCAACATAATGAATCAGAAATGAACAGTGTCCGATGTGTGAGTACAACCTTTGTCATCAATCAGTTCAGTTCACAGAACCAAAACGGAATGATTTGTTTGTGAACTGACTGACTCAGATAGCCTAAATTTAGTCTGTTCTTATCAAGCTATCATGACTTCAAAAGACCACAAGAAAAAATGTACCACAAGAGTTGCATCATGCACCACATTTATAATACTTTCATTGTGCTTTTGCATCCTCTTTGATGCCTTGAAAGCCTCCGTTCCCATTCATTGTAGGTGCATAAGAAAGTGCGAACAGTACATTTCTTAAGCATTCGTTCTTTTGTGTTTTGCTAAAGAAAGAAAGTCAAGCAGGATTGGAACGACATTAAGGTGAGTAAGTGATAACACAATTTATATTTTTTGGGAGAATTGTCCCTTTAGCATAGTTTAATGCAATAACTTAAAGCAGGTATGCATCGGTTACTGTCATGTTTGATCAATTTTAATGCATCATTTATCAAACTTGTCAGATGTGTTTACAGTGCATAAACTCCATGAAATTAGCCCCAATGCTGGAAAAAGAAATTTCTATCAATTTTTAGCAAAAAAATTAATAGTAAAAATAATTCAGCCAATAGTTTTCTTGCCACGAAACTGTTCATTACAGAATCCTGAAATATGGCTCATTTTCCACAAAAATATTAAGCAGCACAGCTGAATTTTTTTTTTACATTAATGATAATAGAAAAATGTTTTTGAGCAACAAATCAATATATTAGAATGATTTCTGAAGGATCGTGTGAAATTGAAGATGATTATTACAAAAATTGGTCATATGTTTGCTCACGAGGCAGTTCAGTTCAAGAACAGTTGCTTTATATCATAAGTGGAAAGCAGCTTAAGGTACGCAAGTAATAAGAAAACTGAATATTGAGAACTTTACAAACTTTGTAACTGACTCGGTCTTAGAATAGGTCAGTGTTATTGGGTTTTAAACTCATATTCACATGACAGCAGAACGTAAGCATGGACTCGATAGAACAACGATAGAAGTTCTGTTTGTTGACTTCAGTTCATATAATTTATATCAGATGCATATTGTGACCGTCTAACCGTGGCATTAACTCTTGTTTTGTGGCCACCTTGTTTACAGTTCAAAAGTTGAGTGACATGAGTCCACTGACGAAAGCCACCAGACGGAGGATTTGGGATTCAACATTGTTTACAGACAGGAGAATCCTCAGCCCCCCCTTCTGCATTTTTGTATACAACGCTCTCTTTCCCTACCCATCTTTCACTCCCTTTCTCCACTGTTCACCTCCTCCTCCTCGTCATCCCCCTTTTTAATTCTCTTTTCCAATTTCCAAAAAGCCCTCTCTCTCACTCTCCCTTTCTGCCATTACTAAAAATGGCTTGCTTGCCTGGTTGTCAGTCCCAGTCAAGTGTAATCCAAAGTCTACAGCATCCTCCCCGACAACTATTTTAATGGTAATGGGCAGCATATTGTATCAAGGCTACCATATCCTACTTGAGATGACAGTATCAAAAGTGGGAGTTGATGCTATGGGAACAAAGACAGGGGGCAGCTTTTTGCCAGAGTGAGGGTGTTGGGCGGGTGTGTTTTGCGTGCATGTGTGAGAGAGAGAGCGACTTGTGTGTAAAACGCAGAGGGGGATGATGGTGGGGCGCGAGTGCTCTCATTGTCCCTCTGTCCTCTTCTCTTTGGAGCTATGATGCGATGAGATGGCATTGTGCTTCCATATTTGCTACTTTTATTTTGAAAAAGAGAGAGCAGGGCGGAGAGATGAAATGCTCGCTCTTAAACTTGACTTGATCCGACTCGCTAAAAGCTAATGCATAGCCAGCGCAAAGCCCTTACGCAGGGTGAGGTGACCTCTCTCGGCTGTTTTTTCACTGCCCTCTCTCTCCTCCTAATGAGGATACACCATTGTCCCCAGCACACACATGCATCTGAAAAAGAGAAGAGAGACCGGGATTCTGCCATCTCCTCATATCGGCATAAGCCATGTGGAAGCTTTTAACAGTGCAGAAGAGTGACTAAAAGAAAGAGCGCTTTTAGTGCAGCTTTCACACAATTGGCTATTTTTGGGTGTTGTGCATAAAATGGACCCGGTCTGTATAATATCTTTCTCCGACTTTTTCCTCGCTCAGTCACTCTGTCCCATTTTTTGTGGGTGGTTTTGTTTTTGTGTTTGACATTTTTAGGGCGTTTTTAAACCTAGTTTCAATCCAGATGAATGTGCTGATAACATTGAGCATATACCTGTTGAATCTTAAAGATAGAATTCCTTGGTGAACACGGCACTGTAATTTCTTATCAAAACACATCTCTTCCTTTGGTTAATAAGTATAATTCTGACCAGTGAAAGGACAGTTTACAAACAATTTACTTTTTAAAAAACGAACTTTGGTCCAATTAGAAGTTGAGCCAAACCGAGCCATGTTTCATGACAATTTAGTCCTGTTTATGTTGTTATCATTTTATTATAAACAGCCTTCTTGCCATGTTGTCATAGACGTCAAGTTACTTTAATTCTTTACAAGTAACATTTATTATTATTATTATTATTAATGTTGAAAACGGTGCTGCTTGTATTATACAGTGGGGCTCTAAAGTTTGGGCACCCCTTGCAGAATCTGTGAAAATTTTAGTAATTTTCAAAAAATAAGAGAGATCATGCTAAATGCATGTTATTTTTTATTTATGAGGACATTTGAGGGACTCAAACACAACTATTTAAAAAGATTCAAACATTCACTGATGCTCCAGAAGGAAACAAGATGCATGAAGAGCTGGGGGGTGAAAACTTTTGGAATTTGAAGATCAAGGTAAATTGTACTTAATTTGTGTACCGGGAAACATACAGGTATCTTCTGTTGCTTACGAAGGGCAGAACTAAATGGAAAAAATTATATTTCAACAAAATAAGACAAATTTGGCCATCTTCATCCTGTTCAAAAGTTTTCACCCCCCAGCTCTTAATGCATCTTGTTTCCTTCTGGAGCATCAGTGAATGTTTGAATCTTTTTAAATAGTTGTGTTTGAGTCCCTCAAATGTCCTCAGTGTGAAAAGATGTATCTCAAAATCATAAAGTCACTGCTGGAAAGGGTTCAAATATGCAAAGATGCTGGAAAACTGAAGAATTGTTGGACCTTAAAGATTTTTCTGAAGAACGCTGCTCAGTTTAACTGTTCAGAACAAACAAGGGTTTCATGCACAACCATCACAAAACAGAAAGACAGTCGAGGATCATCAGGTAACAGAACACAGTACTAAGAACCAAGGGTTCCCAAACTTTTGAGTAGGGTTATTTTAATAATTTCAGCATTTTTTTGTCTTGTGGACTAAATGTTAATATATTTTATGTACAATATCTTACTCAGGACAGTACTAAATAAAAAATAACATGAATTTAGTATGATCTCTCTTATTTTTTTTACAAAATTACTCGCATTTTCACAGATTCTGCAAAGGGTGCCCAAACTTTCAAGCCCCACTGTATTTGTGTACAATTATCATTGTGATTCAGCCACATGCTATTTGCCTGTTCACACTGAATGTGAAAATGCTGCATGATATTTAATACAGCTATTGCGGTGCTAGATTTTGGACCACTGTGGTTTCACTTTGGTCAGGGCTGCTGAGTGCAACCAAATAGATACTAAGAGACCCACCAAATATTGTTTTCTCAGATCATCAACTGTCAAAAACTCAGATTAACATCACATCACTCTTGGTTATCACAGTGTTATGCTTCACGTCAAGAAGGCTTTGTTTGTAGCAGGTCCTGTTAGTTGGCGTCTAGAGATAATTAAAAACAGACATCATTAAATATCCCACGGAGCTTATGGAATTAACATAAAAACCACCCAAGATAGCATAGCTGACCATTAGAGAGTCTCTAAGCATTTGATCGTGTGACGCTGAGTCTCATTACCTGCGGGTTTAATCATGTCATGCTGTTCCCCTCTCACCGTGCGCTCACAGGTATTGATGGAGCTCTTGAAAAGCCCCGTCTTAGCTGCAGTGCAAGGCTGCTGTCTTAATGAATTGGGCTGTTTTCATCTGCTCATTGAGTGTTTGATGTGTAAGGGCTTCCGTCTGTGTGGTTAACTTTGGTTGCCACGGTAATCAGGCCTTTTGTTGGGCTGTTTTGTTTGCTTGTCTCAGGTTTGATTGAGATCATTAGCAGTGAGGGGAGGACAGTCAAACTCTTCAGAGTTTACATCTGCGGCTGTGTACAGTGGGACGCATCCCTCCTTTTCTCTTTATACACGCACACACATCAATACAGCACAGCTCCCTTCACAGCATTTTTGTTGAAGTGTAATTAGTGATGCTTGCAAGCATCACCATTACTATTGCTCATACTTAAGGTGAGGGATTTAAACAAAACCCTAAGCCAAAGTCGTAAACCTCAGCAGTTCCTGTGGAGTTTGCACTAGGCACATGATTGATACTTCAGTCGTGATGTTAATTTGCTTAAAACAGACAAACAAATCACATTGACTTGCAATGAAATAGGGATACACAAGACCTTTCATCATGGTGGTGACTTTCGAATTACCAGCTACCACATTTTCCTCAGAAAATGTAAAATATTTGGTATTTGTCCTTCATTTAAATTGTGCACTTCAAGTTCAAGTCTAGGGAACAGTCATGTTTTTAAAAAATGTTTTTGAAATAAGTCAAAATATTAATCAAATTATTACAATCTAAATGTATACTTTATAAAAGCTGAATTTTTAAGCATCCGTTATTCCAGTCTTCACTGTCACAAGATCCTTCAGAAACTGTTATTATATGCTGTTTTTAGGTTCATGAAATCTTTCTCATTATCAGTTTTTTTTTTTTTTTTAAATTATCAAAGCAGTTGTGTTGCTTAATATTTTATTGGAAACCATGATACTTTTTTTGTATTCTTTGATGAATAAAAAGTTCAAAAGCATTATTTCAAATATTTCAAACTAGAAATGTTGTAACAGTGTAAAAGTGTTACATAAAGTTTTTTTTATTTATTTTAAAATCTATTTTGTCCTAATCTTAATGTACAGAGAACGCTTTCTAAGTAAGTTCTTTATTTTTATTATTTTTTTTTTTTTTCATTTTGTTTGAGTGGCCCATCATGGCAACATTAATTTGACTAGTGGTATAGTTTAATATCTAAAGTTTAATATATAATAATAATAATAGTAATAATCATCACCTACTCTTCTACTCTTGACCATTGATTTTCCCTATTCATTTTATGTCCTCTGTTTTGGCCTATATTACTTCAATATATTAGAAGGTGATTAAAAGCTGACTTTGTTTTTTCTTTTTTTTTTCTTTTTTTGCAAATAAGGGAAGAGATGACTAACAGCTTTAAATTAATAAACACTACTATTTTCACCAGCTAAAGCTAAATGGTTTTAAGTCAGTTATTTCTATCTTGCTATCTTGCAAAGCTGCAAAGTTTGTTCTGTTTCTTCATGTGATTTCAGACAGACTGATGATGATGATGATGATGATATCAGATCTATGTGTGGAGCACTGGCTGTTGTCAGACTCCACAATTAGTTTTAAATCTTGTCCCCTGCTTCACCTTGTAAACACATGACTGAAGATGTAGATTGAAATATGAAACAGAACCTGACCTGTTGTCACCTTGGTAGGCCTGTATCATTTGTGCGTGTGTGTTTTTTAAGAAGTTTTTAAGATAAATGGCCTTCCTCCCTTGGCCTAAGAACTACTTCTGTTCAATAACTAACTAACTCTACCCCCAGTGTGAACGTGCACCTTATAATAGTCCTGAATCCATGATGTTATTGTCATGAGTGTGTGTATTAAATTACCTGTTACTGCGATCAATTGACATAGGGATTAACTTCTTTTGACCTCTTTACTTAGTGGTATGTAAACCCAGTGGTTCAGCCATTCACAAACTATTAGTCAGCACCTCTACGAGGTTGCTACTAAACGCTTCCTCGGCACTGCAGTTACCCTGCTCTCAAAGCTATTGAGTTAATCCCCGTCTTATATGACCGCGTGGGCTGAGGAAATGCCTAGATCAGAGTTCCAAAAATACAGATGGTACTAGAGATCACAGAAATAATGGTGTGAGGAGGTTACTACAAAAAAAATTGAATGTGAATGTTTAGATTGGAAGTTATACAAAATATTCCTATGAATAATGCACACACACATTCAAAATAAAAATAGTCATCATTTACTCACCATCATGCCATTCCAAACCAGTATGAATTTATTTCTTCTGTTGCTGGTAGCCATTGATTTCATTAGTAAGGAAAAAAGTCAATGGCTAACATCAACTATTTAATTCTACGTGGACTTTTCATTTTGAGATCTTATGACCAGCTGAATACTACTCATTTTATTTTGCTAACTTCTTTATTATTGGACATTGTCACTTCAATAACAATTTAATATTAAATACGCTAAAATATATGGTTTACTGAGACATAAGGAGAAAAACATAGAAATGAGTCAAGTTAATAGAGATGGAAACAAGCAGAGTTGGATAAAGACTTAAAAAATAGACGTGGGGGGAAGCTGAAGTGGTGGGTATTTCATCAATGTTCCTCATTGTGAGGAGAGATCTACACTTTCGGAAGAGACCCTCTCAAGGCTAAAAACCTGACTTGGAGCAGCTGAAGAGATGGAGGGAGAGAATGAGCGATGGAAAAAGAAAGGGTCTTGGGGTAACTGAGGATCGATGAACATTTCAACTCTTCCTGTCCAATTAGGGCCCACATGAGACTTTGTCCCCAAAGCACACGTTCATTTATTCGTTTAACTTACTGTCTCTTCCACTGTGTATTCATCTGTTTGGAGTCTGCGGCGAGTATTGATCTATACTTTTATTCCCGTCTGTGTGTTTGTTACTTACGCTGCCTTTTGCCTCTTCAGCTTCTCCTTGAACGCTGTCATCAGGCTGTTCTTTTATTTCATAAACATCTGCCTCTCCAGTGCCTCTGTTGTAGTCTCTCTGTGGGCCTTTTTGTGGACTCTACCTATTTATTCAATGCTTTACCCTAATACTGAACTTGGTTTTATTGAATTAATGATGCTGTTCAGATACACTGTCAGTCTTAACGTGGTTTTCAAACTACTTTTATTTAAAAAAGTGCATCCGTTTTGAAACAGTCTCCCTTAATCTAAAGATGGACATGATGTTTCAGATGTTGAATTTTTTTTTTTACTCTATCCAGACAAACCTCCCTATCTTCAAGCTGAAGGAGTCACGTGTCCGGAGGAGGTACAGCGACTTTGAGTGGCTGAGAGGAGAGCTGGAGAGAGAAAGCAAGGTGAAGTATTGATGAAGAATAAAGTGTTGGTCCATTTCAACTAGAACCATTTAAAAGTAATGCTTTTTCAGTTATTGGATTGGAAATTATTGTGTAGTTCATGTACATGACGTTTGAAGTGATTGTAAGAGACCCGTGATTGCATTCTGAGATGTTTGTAATGTGAAGGACGTTTTTGTATTTCAAATAGGTGGTAGTTCCTCCTCTTCCTGGAAAGGCTCTGTTCAGGCAGCTCCCATTTCGTGGGGATGATGGTATATTTGACGACTCTTTTATCGAAGAACGGCGGCAAGGCCTAGAACAGTTCCTCAACAAGTGAGTCACAAGTTCCTCCAGATACTTTGCATTTCTGTTCACCAAAAACATTCATCTTTGGCTTTTACCTTGAACCAAACAGACAGGAATGACCAATTCCTGTAAACCACTACACCTTTCACAAATAAGGACAGAATTAACTCCGAACTTAACAATTAACATGTTTTTTTTTTGTTTTTCAAATGACGTATTTTTTGTGAAGATTATTTTATCCAAACTCAATTTGTACTGCATTCCAGGTGTATATTTTATCAGTTCATGTATTTCTTGGCAGTCAAACTCATGACTTTGGGGTTACTAGTGCCATGCTGTACTGTTAAAGTTATAGGAAAATTACCGTGTTGCAGCATCTCTATAGCCAACATTCAGTTCTCTAATAGAAACTATTAAACACAGAATTAGCTTGAGCTGTTACACATACATACAGTTAGCCAATGCATGTGTTGAAGTTGAGTAGCAAAAATGTCAACAGAGATCTCACAAAAACTAAAGAGAATAAATATTGTATTACTTTAGATAAAGGCTAAGGCTATATGAAGATTTCCAAGACATTGAAAGTTCCTAAAGACACAGCTCTCAGCCTTATTTCTTCACTTAAAGTGTGTTTTACCAGAAAACCTTTGAGGGTGTTGAAGAAACACACACACACACACACACACACACACACAATAGTCAGCATTTGAAGTGGATCTAAAAAGTTATTCAAAGTTGTCCTAAGACAAGAACGCATTTACGTTGTAGGTTTTGACCCACTTCAAATTCTGACTTGTGTGTATGTATATGTACGTATATATATATTTATGTATATATATATGTGTGTGTGTGTGTGTGTACAGTGTGTATGTATGTATGTATGTATGCATGTATGTATGTATAAAGAAGACTGAAGTGTGTATATATAAGAATAATAGAATACTTAGTGCTAGTGGAAAAATTTGCCATGCAGGAGGAAAAATATATATATTTTTAATAAAATATAAATATTTAAAAGAAAAAATAGGGTACACAGCAAAGGTGGCAATATTAATGGAGGATACTGTATGTACCCATAATGCATTGTGAAAATGTCAGTTATTAAAAATTTTCCCTTGCGATTTTATTCTTAAGTATCTCAATTGTATGATATGACAAATTTGACATAGTCCTCTATTGCGTGTCCTTCCTCTTCTTTTAGCCTTGGCACATCTGAACTGTTTTTATAAAGACGACTTGAAGCGGTTATCATCATAAAGAATTACAATAGTTTTTCCTCTTTCTGTTAATTTTGAGTTTTTGGGTTAAGGTACTTCAGTAAAACAGAAAAACAGACACTTGCCAGTCTTTGTGTCATTTGACGTCTTCTCTCACACTTTTTTCCTTCTCTCAATAATTACCTACAGAATGATCAAAACTGATGAGGGGCCGCAAGTGCACCAGCTTTACTTTTTACATTTGTTTTATTTTTGATGTGTAATTTATGATAATTGCGAGTGAAATTACAGGCGTGCATACCTTTTCCCTACAAGATGTTGTGTGCACTCCTGCTTATTTTTGATCCGAGGTGCCGTTCCCCCGCCGACTGAGACAATAAAAGTTACAGTTCGATTGTAATTATTTGCTGTGATTGCAGACTTTGCCATTATCTTTGTTTCATGTGCAAATGCGCCAGCTCTACCTGTTTGAATTTTAATAAGAGACAAACAGCTGTAAATTAGGTTTGAAGAAAGAAAGGATATGGAGGTAATTAAGATTAGATTTTCTTTCCTGAATTAAATGTCATTGTTCACTACTAATAGCACCTGGAGAAGGGGGATGCATTCCCATCATACTTCTAGACTATGTGTGAGTGGATCTGTACAGCATGTCTTTACATTCGCCTGAACGATCCTGCGTCATCTTGACTTGTAACATTGTAAGCATCGTGTAATTTTAGAGGTGTGAGGGTCCTTTTTTTTATTCCACTGGAAGCTGGAATAGACTGAATGGTAAAATAATGAGTTTAATTAGCATGATGGCTCAGTCTACTGTTTTTAAAGATATGCGTAATTACATTTTGATATTATTGCTCTGAAAATCAAGCTAGATGATTTATGATCTGAGGAAGAATGCTGCTGAATGTCACAGGCTCCTAATAATATCTAAGAGTTGTAACTTGATTAGGGTCAAAGTTGATTCCGCCTCCTCTCTTTCTCTCTCTCTCTCTCTCTCCTGCCTTGCAGTGTTTGTGCTTGCATAATATTTTTATGGTGGCTAATATGCATTTTTTGGTCTGGTTTTTCCAGAGTGGCTGGTCATCCATTGGCCCAAAATGAGCGATGCCTGCACATGTTTCTACAGGAGGAGTCAGTGGATAAAAACTACACCCCTTCCAAAATTAGACAAGCCTGAACCGGTCTGGACTGTATACACACACACACACACAAAACATGGCCCACAAGCAATAAGAAAGGTTTGAATCATTCTTAACAGCAACAGAATCTTAGCATGAACCATAGGGTGTCCAAAACATTTACAAAATAATTGAAAATGTTCTTTAGCGTTAGTTGTGTCCCTTCACTTCTCCGAAAGTACTCTTTTGATCTCTGCTTATAGCTTGTTTCAGTCTTTTTGTTCTCATTTATAAATCTATAATGTTAATATTACCACTTTAAGTCTGATCAAATACATTCTTATGTGTTATTCATTGTGGTTAAAATTATTTACGGTAGTTTTATCTGAGAGCACCACTAACTACGATTAGTACAAGATCAATGAAACGAACCAAATAACTATATCACAATTATGCAAGCACTATATTATCACACACATCGGCTTCCCTGTGTTATTGCTACTACCTGCTTGTGTTGCTTTTAATGCTGAAGAACACGTACAGCAGCTCACCGTGCAGGATGCACTTAATTGGGAACCTCCTTGATACATGGTGGTTTATCGTGTGCTGTGTGTCCCACTTAGCTGCAGACAAGCCAGTTTTTACTGTGTAATGGCAGTACACAGAAACACAGAGAGTGCTGCCTACAATGCATGTTTCCAGATTTGTATACTGCTGTGCCATTGCTTTGTTTATGAGAATTTTCCAATAAAATGGATCAAACACATGCATGTATGATGTGGTTTGCAAAACTAAAGCGTCTCTGTTTGCTTCCGCTGAAATATCTAAGAGCTATCCTAGCTTTAGTGGTTGTAGACATTTAGTCTGCCTTAAAAGCTTTTTCTTCTTGACCATCAGGGGTTTAATTCAGAGGAAATACATTTTGTTAACTGGAGGGCAAGTATTAGTATTTTATGTGCAGGAATTATCAAAATGAACAGTGAAATTAATTCTTCCAGGTGTTGTTTATTCACAGCACATGAGTTATCGCTCATTTGTTAAATGCTAGATGCTTTATTTAAGTGACTAAAAATGTCACGGTACCAAGACAAGAAAATTAGGGAGGATTTTTATTTACTGATAAACATACGCATCTAAATCAGAATGCATTTAGTCTGGAGTGTTTTTATTGATCTGCTAAGACTGAAGCAGGTGGTGAAAGGGAGAAAATAGATTAATTAGGAATGGTTTCTCAGAATAGAAAAAGGACTGGAGGAAACAATGGCAAGTCATAGGTCCTGGATGCTCAGATTCAGAGGAATCTTAAAGAACACAGGCAATACTAGATTGTGAAGGTCAATTCCTCCTCAAATGTCCTTCAGAAACAGCAGAGTAGAAGAAACTTTTCCTTGTAAGAATATTTTGGGGTCAAAATTGATTCAAAATTATTAACGATAACTGGTTCTTCAAATCAGGGTCATTAGTTTTGTGTGGGTATTTACAATGTATTTTTTAATCAAACCATGACAAAAGTGAGCACTCCCTTAATTTATACTTTTTGGAACGCATATATGAACTATATATTAAAAACATAGGATGTGTATGCTATTGGGAAACAGGTGTGTTTTTCTATTGTTCCTAAATTGCTGTACAAGACACTGCAATTACAGGCCTACATTCAACCTTTCGTTATTAAGTCTAGCATTGTCTCATATTTTTTGTTTGTTATTCTGTTTCCAGCATGACGGATCGTGCCTAAATTACTTTTGACGGAATTCGAATGTTGTTGAGTCAGTATGTGCAACAATGCTGTATAAGGTAAAGAGAAGGGCACAGCCGCTTGGCTCATGTAACCTTGGAGTTCATTTCACGTCAGAGCAGCCCATTAAAAAGGAACTAGGATAAATTGGATTGAAAGTTGTCATCGCAATCATGTTTCTTTCTATTGTATCCTCTCTATCAAAAAATGAAGATAAAAAATGCAATTTGGGCAAAGCCCTTGATTTGTGAAAGAGTGCTTGAAACCCTGAGCTGTGCTAGGCACAGCAACTTCACTCAAGGTCCAGGGTATTGTATCGGCGATGGTTCAATATGCACTTACGTGCAGACGTGAACCTCTCTGTCCCTGTTTATTACCCCGTTTAGGGTGCAATGGACCTTTTGCTGCTCGTAGAAGGAAGCCTTAGAAACCCAGAAAGCAAATGGAGACATGCATTTGACAGTCTTTGAAGGACCAGGTGATCAATATTCAATATTTATTCTAATATCTTAGAACAACTTTCACAAAAATTATCACTGTACAACGAGAAATGTATTTACAAACTACAAAAGCAAATCCAAGTGCTGATCGTGGTGCCTCTTTTCCAGGGTTAGTAGCTAGTCAAACAGGTTTAAAATGGCGACCTCTGACATGGGCCACAGATTGAGCAGAAACAACTTTTTAAACCTCAATAAAATTAAGTTTTCCAAGTGGGCGCACTGAAAACTCACAATGCCAACAGATCTGTTTCCACAGGATTTCGAATGCCCTGCCTGTGAACCCCAATCCTCTGTTAAGGTCACAGGGTGTGGGTGATGTGGCCTCCCAGTCACCTCAATATGTAATTATGTGATGAATCAAGTCAATAATGCTCAGTCCTGCTGCCTTCCTGCAGTGTTTAATTCCAACCTTTCAGCGTACATTTCAAGTAAACCTGATTAGTTGGTTCAAGTGTTTTGATTAAAGTTGGAGCTTCTGCTAGAAGGTAAAACAGGAATGAACTTGCTTTTCAGTTCTGACTCATGGGCCTTTGGTTTTCAGCACTATGTCAAAGGGACAGCGACCTACTTCCCTGCAACATACCTTATGGTTTCTTTTTTCTTTTTTTTGGTTTTCTTCAAAGTTCTTGTGGACAAATAAATGATACCTGTGCTGAAGTCAAAACAGCATTGGTAGGATTAAGGTAGTTGGTCAACTGGACACAATAAAACATTCCGTTTTGAAATGAATGATTGTACATAACCTCACAGACACTCCATTCAAATATATGACTATGAACTAAGATAATTTTGTATTTGAATCTTGATAGAACAAGAACAGATTAAGCTTGTTAAGTTACTTCCATAAACGAACTTAAATAGATTAAAAGTAAATCAATTAGAAAATTACTGGTTAAACGTTCATTTATCTTTCTAAGCATTAAGCTCAACTTGTAGAGATTCAGTCTTTTGTTTGTTTTATAGTTTCCCTGCGTAATAATATCTTGACATTGGTAGAGCTTTGTTCTCCAAACAAGTGCGTGAAGTATCACGTTAGGGTGTCTGGTATCATCCACGGCGTCCATGCGAATGCCAAGGTCAAAGATACATCTTGATTTCTTTTCTCTGTCTCTCAGTAGCTCATATATCACTGGATTTGTACATGTCGGAGAGCAGTCGAGTGATGGGCACGTTTCCGATGGTCTTTTTGAAGAACACCTCTTCAATGGTGGATGGACCAACTGAACGTAGAGCAGGCAAGAGCAACAGCAGTTTCCCAAAGCGACACGGCTGAGTGGGGTACCTGGAGCGCAACAATTCTTTGTTGTTGTTTTTTAATAACCACACACACACACACAAAATGAAGTGTTCTAAATTTGCAAAATACTTATCAAATGAGCTTTTGTAGATGAACCCATGTTTCAGGAAGTATTAGCTGTAGTCTACCTAGTGTGGATGTAGCTGTTTAGAGTCAGCTGGGCTTCGTCCTGAAGGGCTGCAATGGCACTGGCGTTGCGAAAGCTCCTCAATTCCGACCCACTGTGCGTTGGAACTGGGGGAAAAAAAACAGCATGTTTGTTCAGAGCTACTGTTTTAACCAGTAGAGAAAGTTTCTGCTGTCCTCGTTATTAATAATACCTATATTTCGCTTTAAAAGGGATGTTGTATTTGAATTTATTTTATCGAACCCCACCTGCTTTAAAGGTGACGATGCACTTGAGGCACGCGAACTCCGTGGCGTCCAGTCTTAACTGTCTGAAGCGCGTCACGACCTCCTGCAGCGCCTGGATCTCTGCGATGATTTTGTTTAGCCTCTGGGAATCTGTGTTCTCGGTGTTCATTCCTAATTCGCGAGAAAACGCGAAACATTTGGCTTGTGTGGCTATATCATGTGAAGTTCTCGTATTTGTACAAAACGTGGCGTCAAAATACGAAAATCTCAGGAGTGGGTTACCAGTTGTATGGCCTAGGCTACCTGAAACAGCTAGAAGAGTGCTGGAGTCCACTGGAATGGCCCACTGCGCTATGCCCAACACGAACAGTTCCCTCCAAGCGTCTTCTAAAAGGATCAACTTCAAAAAAAAAAAAAAAAAGTTTATTAAATGACTAATAAAACATCTATAGCATGTGCGCTTGGTTTCCTGCTTAATGGCATGTATATTTAGAATAATCTGTGTAAAATAAACCTATGATAATAATAATAACAGCTGTTTACCTGATCCGGTAGAGGGAGTGTGGAGAAGGCCGGGACGCTCTTGGCCCATTTAATGCTCATGAAGAGCAGGCGCGCGGCTGATTCGCACACAGACTCCGTCGCCACTTCATACAGGTACATGGGATTGCCGCTAACTTCATGCGGATACTGAAAAGTGATTTACATTATCATAAAAACTAAGCCGGGAAATTCAGCGTATGTTTTAGTGAAGTTCATATAAATCGACAACTCGTTCATTTAAA